>NW_025814031.1:1501723-1695153 GCF_021917145.1 Hypomesus transpacificus | reverse complement strand
TCTTTAAGAAATCAACCCCAAACCTTGTGTGATGACTCGGAACCCTCTTCTGAGGCTGTCCAATGAATTTGGTGTTATGTCATTACTGGGCGTGGCCGCAGGAAGCAAAAATGTGTTTTTGGCCAATAACTGTTGATTTTTTTGCTTTTATTAAGTGGTTCCTTTGTCTCATGATATGCTGGGGACATCCCGTGTGTGATACATGATAACTTGTGATAATAGCAGAATTGATCCGGCCGCCATTTTGAATTCATTGAAAAAATGTTTTTTCTCTACTCCTCCTACACATGTTGTCCAATCTTCACCAAATTTCGCAGAGATTATCTTCAGACCAAGCCTCACAAAGGCCATCACATGATTGTTTGATTTTCACAACTGTTTACCCGGTACAGGCAATCAAAATGTGCAATTAAGCCATCAAACAGGAAGTTGGGTCGTATCTCAGCAAATCTTTGATGGATTCACACCAAACTTGCTGCATGCACTCGGAACCCTGTTCTGAGGATTTCTAAAGTGTTTTATGGGTCATTTGACTGCTTGGCCACCACATTGCTGCTTGCAGCTATATTTGGTGGCCAAGCCGCGAAGCGGCGAAGCCACATAAGTGATTTCTACCTTTTCTTATTATTATTATTATTATTATTATTACGCTTCTTCTGTCATTGGAGTCTATGGGCAGCCCCTAGAACCGTATGTTAAAAAGTTGTGAAATTTGGCACACTCATTAAGCACAGTCCCCTCTTTATATTCATCAAGTTTCATGTCTCCCATTGGAGCACTCTAGCGCCACCAACTGGTCAAAAGTTGGACTTGTGTTTACACACGTAACTTTTGAACCATATGACCGATTTTCAAAAATGAGGGTACCGTTGGATTCCCTGGATCGAGACGAGTTCAACGCACACCATGGCGTCAATTTCCGGTTATATAGATTTTCTGCCATTTTGAATTTTGTGAAAAAACGTTTTTTTGCTTCTCCTCCCTCAATTTTTGTCAAATCTTCCCCAGAATTGGCACACATCATCATCAGACCAACCCTCACAGAAGTTATCAAAGGATATTTGATTTTCAAAACCGTTTGTCCGGTACAGCCAATCAAAATTTGCAACAAAGCAACCAAACAGGAAGTTGGATCATATCTCAGCTAATCTTTAAGAAATCAACCCCAAACCTGGTGTGATGACTCGGAACCCTCTTCTGAGGCTGTCCAATGAATTTGGTGTCATGTCATTATTGGGCGTGGCCGCAGGAAGCAGAAATGTGTTTTGGCCAATAACTGTTGATTTGTTTGCCTTTACTAAGTGATTCCTTTGTTTCATGATATCTTGGGACGTCCCGTGTGTGACACCCATCATCATTTGTGATAATAGCCGAATTGATGCGGCTGCCATTTTGAATTCATTGAAAAATGTTTTTTCTCTACTCCTCCTACACATGTTGTCCAATCTTCACCAAATTTCGCAGAGATTATCTTCAGACCAAGCCTCACAAAGGCCATCACATGATTGTTTGATTTTCACAACCGTTTGCCCGGTACAGGCAATCAAAATGTGCAATTAAGCCATCAAACAGGAAGTTGGGTCGTATCTCAGCAAATCTTTGATGGATTCACACCAAACTTGCTGCATGCACTCGGAACCCTGTTCTGAGGATTTCTAAAGTGTTTTATGGGTCATTTGACTGCTTGGCCACCACATTGCTGCTTGCAGCTATATTTTATTATTACACTTCTTCTGTCATTGGAGTCTAAGGCAGCCCCTAGAACCGTATGGTAAAAAGTTGTGAAATTTGGCACACTCATTAAGCACAATCCCTTCTTTATATTCACCAAGTTTAATGTCTTCCATTGGAGCACTCTAGCGCCACCAACTGGTCAAAGTTGGACTTGTGTTTACACACGTAACTTTTGAACCGTATGACCGATTTTCAAAAATGAGGGTACCGTTGGATTCCCTGGATCGAGACGAGTTCAACGCACACCATGGCGTCAATTTCCGGTTATATAGATTTTCTGCCATTTTGAATTTTGTGAAAAAAACGTTTTTTTGCTTCTCCTCCCTCAATTTTTGTCAAATCTTCCCCAGAATTGGCACACATCATCATCAGACCAACCCTCACAGAAGTTATCAAAGGATATTTGATTTTCAAAACCGTTTGTCCGGTACAGCCAATCAAAATTTGCAACAAAGCAACCAAACAGGAAGTTGGATCATATCTCAGCTAATCTTTAAGAAATCAACCCCAAACCTGGTGTGATGACTCGGAACCCTCTTCTGAGGCTGTCCAATGAATTTGGTGTCATGTCATTACTGGGCGTGGCCGCAGGAAGCAAAAATGTGTTTTGGCCAATAACTGTTGATTTGTTTGCCTTTACTAAGTGATTCCTTTGTTTCATGATATCTTGGGACGTCCCGTGTGTGAACCATCATCATTTGTGATAATAGCCGAATTGATGCGGCCTGCCATTTTGAATTCATTGAAAAATGTTTTTTCTCTACTCCTCCTACACATGTTGTCCAATCTTCACCAAATTTCGCAGAGATTATCTTCAGACCAAGCCTCACAAAGGCCATCACATGATTGTTTGATTTTCACAACCGTTTGCCCGTTACAGGCAATCAAAATGTGCAATTAAGCCATCAAACAGGAAGTTGGGTCGTATCTCAGCAAATCTTTGATGGATTCACACCAAACTTGCTGCATGCACTCGGAACCCTGTTCTGAGGATTTCTAAAGTGTTTTATGGGTCATTTGACTGCTTGGCCACCACATTGCTGCTTGCAGCTATATTTGGTGGCCAAGCCGCGAAGCGGCGAAGCCACATAAGTGATTCTACATAAGTGATTCTACCTTTTCTTATTATTATTATTATTATTACTTCTTCTGTCATTGGAGTCTATGGCAGCCCCTAGAACCGTATGGTAAAAAGTTGTGAAATTTGGCACACTCATTAAGCACAATCCCTTCTTTATATTCACCAAGTTTCATGTCTTCCATTGGAGCACTCTAGCGCCACCAACTGGTCAAAGTTGGACTTGTGTTTACACACGTAACTTTTGAACCGTATGACCGATTTTCAAAAATGAGGTACCGTTGGATTCCCTGGATCGAGACGAGTTCAACGCACACCATGGCGTCAATTTCCGGTTATATAGATTTTCTGCCATTTTGAATTTTGTGAAAAAACGTTTTTTTGCTTCTCCTCCCTCAATTTTTGTCAAATCTTCCCCAGAATTGGCACACATCATCATCAGACCAACCCTCACAGAAGTTATCAAAGGATATTTGATTTTCAAAACCGTTTGTCCGGTACAGCCAATCAAAATTTGCAACAAAGCAACCAAACAGGAAGTTGGATCATATCTCAGCTAATCTTTAAGAAATCAACCCCAAACCTGGTGTGATGACTCGGAACCCTCTTCTGAGGCTGTCCAATGAATTTGGTGTCATGTCATTACTGGGCGTGGCCGCAGGAAGCAAAAATGTGTTTTGGCCAATAACTGTTGATTTGTTTTGCCTTTATTAAGTGATTCCTTTGTTTCATGATATCTTGGGACGTCCCGTGTGTGACCCATCATCATTTGTGATAATAGCCGAATTGAAGCGGCCGCCATTTTGAATTCATTGAAAAATGTTTTTTTCTCTACTCCTCCTACACATGTTGTCCAATCTTCACCAAATTTCGCAGAGATTATCTTCAGACCAAGCCTCACAAAGGCCATCACATGATTGTTTGATTTTCACAACCGTTTGCCCGGTACAGGCAATCAAAATGTGCAATTAAGCCATCAAACAGGAAGTTGGGTCGTATCTCAGCAAATCTTTGATGGATTCACACCAAACTTGCTGCATGCACTCGGAACCCTGTTCTGAGGATTTCTAAAGTGTTTTATGGGTCATTTGACTGCTTGGCCACCACATTGCTGCTTGCAGCTATATTATTATTATTATTACACTTCTTCTGTCATTGGAGTCTATGGCAGCCCCTAGAACCGTATGTTAAAAAGTTGTGAAATTTGGCACACTCATTAAGCACAGTCCCCTCTTTATATTCATCAAGTTTCATGTCTCCCATTGGAGCACTCTAGCGCCACCAACTGGTCAAAGTTGGACTTGTGTTTACACACGTAACTTTTGAACCGTATGACCGATTTTCAAAAATGAGGTACCGCTGGATTCCCTGGATCGAGACGAGTTCAACGCACACCATGGCGTCAATTCCCGGTTATATAGATTTTCTGCCATTTTGAATTTTGTGAAAAAAAACGTTTTTTGGGCTTCTCCTCCCTCAATTTTTGTCAAATCTTCCCCAGAATTGGCACACATCATCATCAGACCAACCCTCACAGAAGTTATCAAAGGATATTTGATTTTCAAAACCGTTTGTCCGGTACAGCCAATCAAAATTGGCAACAAAGCAACCAAACAGGAAGTTGGATCATATCTCAGCTAATCTTTAAGAAATCAACCCCAAACCTGGTGTGATGACTCGGAACCCTCTTCTGAGGCTGTCCAATGAATTTGGTGTCATGTCATTACTGGGCGTGGCCGCAGGAAGCAGAAATGTGTTTTGGCCAATAACTGTTGATTTGTTTGCCTTTATTAAGTGATTCCTTTGTCTCATGGTATCTTGGGACGTCCCGTGTGTGACCCATCATCATTTGTGATAATAGCCGAATTAATGCGGCCGCCATTTTGAATTAATTGAAAAACGTTTTTTCTTTACTCCTCCTACACATGTTGTCCAATCTTCACCAAATTTCGCAGAGATTATCTTCAGACCAAGCCTCACAAAGGCCATCACATGATTGTTTGATTTTCACAACCGTTTGCCCGGTACAGGCAATCAAAATGTGCAATTAAGCCATCAAACAGGAAGTTGGGTCGTATCTCAGCAAATCTTTGATGGATTCACACCAAACTTGCTGCATGCACTCGGAACCCTGTTCTGAGGATTTCTAAAGTGTTTTATGGGTCATTTGACTGCTTGGCCACCACATTGCTGCTTGCAGCTATATTTGGTGGCCAAGCCGCGAAGTGGCGAAGCCACATAAGTGATTCTACCTTTTCTTATTGGTGGCCAGGCCGCGAAGCAGCGAAGCCACATAAGTGATTCTACCCTTTTCTTATTATTATTATTATTATTACACTTCTTCTGTCATTGGAGTCTATGGCAGCCCCTAGAACCGTATGGTAAAAAGTTGTGAAATTTGGCACACTCATTAAGCACAATCCCTTCTTTATATTCACCAAGTTTCATGTCTTCCATTGGAGCACTCTAGCGCCACCAACTGGTCAAAGTTGGACTTGTGTTTACATACGTAACTTTTGAACCGTATGACCGATTTTCAAAAATGAGGGTACCGTTGGATTCCCTGGATCGAGACGAGTTCAACGCACACCATGGCGTCAATTTCCGGTTATATAGATTTTCTGCCATTTTGAATTTTGTGAAAAAAAGTTTTTTTGCTTCTCCTCCCTCAATTTTGGTCAAATCTTCCCTAGAATTGGCACACATCATCATCAGACCAACCCTCACAGAAGTTATCAAAGGATATTTGATTTTCAAAACCGTTTGTCCGGTACAGCCAATCAAAATTTGCAACAAAGCAACCAAACAGGAAGTTGGATCATATCTCAGCTAATCTTTAAGAAATCAACCCCAAACCTGGTGTGATGACTCGGAACCCTCTTCTGAGGCTGTCCAATGAATTTGGTGTCATGTCATTATTGGGCGTGGCCGCAGGAAGAAAAAATGTGTTTTGGCCAATAACTGTTGATTTGTTTGCCTTTACTAAGTGATTCCTTTGTTTCATGATATCTTGGGACGTCCCGTGTGTGACCCATCATCATTTGTGATAATAGCCGAATTGATGCGGCTGCCATTTTGAATTCATTGAAAAATGTTTTTTCTCTACTCCTCCTACACATGTTGTCCAATCTTCACCAAATTTCGCAGAGATTATCTTCAGACCAAGCCTCACAAAGGCCATCACATGATTGTTTGATTTTCACAACCGTTTGCCCGTTACAGGCAATCAAAATGTGCAATTAAGCCATCAAACAGGAAGTTGGGTCGTATCTCAGCAAATCTTTGATGGATTCACACCAAACTTGCTGCATGCACTCGGAACCCTGTTCTGAGGATTTCTAAAGTGTTTTATGGGTCATTTGACTGCTTGGCCACCACATTGCTGCTTGCAGCTATATTTATTATTACACTTCTTCTGTCATTGGAGTCTAAGGCAGCCCCTAGAACCGTATGGTAAAAAGTTGTGAAATTTGGCACACTCATTAAGCACAATCCCTTCTTTATATTCACCAAGTTTAATGTCTTCCATTGGAGCACTCTAGCGCCACCAACTGGTCAAAGTTGGACTTGTGTTTACACACGTAACTTTTGAACCGTATGACCGATTTTCAAAAATGAGGTACCGTTGGATTCCCTGGATCGAGACGAGTTCAACGCACACCATGGCGTCAATTTCCGGTTATATAGATTTTCTGCCATTTTGAATTTTGTGAAAAAACGTTTTTTTGCTTCTCCTCCCTCAATTTTTGTCAAATCTTCCCCAGAATTGGCACACATCATCATCAGACCAACCCTCACAGAAGTTATCAAAGGATATTTGATTTTCAAAACCGTTTGTCCGGTACAGCCAATCAAAATTTGCAACAAAGCAACCAAACAGGAAGTTGGATCATATCTCAGCTAATCTTTAAGAAATCAACCCCAAACCTGGTGTGATGACTCGGAACCCTCTTCTGAGGCTGTCCAATGAATTTGGTGTCATGTCATTACTGGGCGTGGCCGCAGGAAGCAAAAATGTGTTTTGGCCAATAACTGTTGATTTGTTTGCCTTTATTAAGTGATTCCTTTGTTTCATGATATCTTGGGACGTCCCGTGTGTGACCCATCATCATTTGTGATAATAGCCGAATTGAAGCGGCCGCCATTTTGAATTCATTGAAAAATGTTTTTTCTCTACTCCTCCTACACATGTTGTCCAATCTTCACCAAATTTCGCAGTGATTATCTTCAGACCAAGCCTCACAAAGGCCATCACATGATTGTTTGATTTTCACAACCGTTTTGCCCGGTACAGGCAATCAAAATGTGCAATTAAGCCATCAAACAGGAAGTTGGGTCGTATCTCAGCTAATCTTTGATGGATTCACACCAAACTTGCCGCATGCACTCGGAACCCTGTTCTGAGGATTTCTAAAGTGTTGTATGGGTCATTTGACTGCTTGGCCACCACATTGCTGCTTGCAGCTATATTTATTATTATTATTACACTTCTTCTGTCATTGGAGTCTATGGCAGCCCCTAGAACCGTATGTTAAAAAGTTGTGAAATTTGGCACACTCATTAAGCACAGTCCCCTCTTTATATTCATCAAGTTTCATGTCTCCCATTGGAGCACTCTAGCGCCACCAACTGGTCAAAGTTGGACTTGTGTTTACACACGTAACTTTTGAACCGTATGACCGATTTTCAAAAATGAGGTACCCCTGGATTCCCTGGATCGAGACGAGTTCAACGCACACCATGGCGTCAATTCCCGGTTATACAGATTTTCTGCCATTTTGAATTTTGTGAAAAAAAATTTTTGGGCTTCTCCTCCCTCAATTTTTGTCAAATCTTCCCCAGAATTGGCACACATCATCATCAGACCAACCCTCACAGAAGTTATCAAAGGATATTTGATTTTCAAAACCGTTTGTCCGGTACAGCCAATCAAAATTGGCAACAAAGCAACCAAACAGGAAGTTGGATCATATCTCAGCTAATCTTTAAGAAATCAACCCCAAACCTGGTGTGATGACTCGGAACCCTCTTCTGAGGCTGTCCAATGAATTTGGTGTCATGTCATTACTGGGCGTGGCCGCAGGAAGCAAAAATGTGTTTTGGCCAATAACTGTTGATTTGTTTGCCTTTATTAAGTGATTCCTTTGTTTCATGATATCTTGGGACGTCCCGTGTGTGACCCATCATCATTTGTGATAATAGCCGAATTGATGCGGCCGCCATTTTGAATTCATTGAAAAATGTTTTTTCTCTACTCCTCCTACACATGTTGTCCAATCTTCACCAAATTTCGCAGAGATTATCTTCAGACCAAGCCTCACAAAGGCCATCACATGATTGTTTGATTTTCACAACCGTTTGCCCGGTACAGGCAATCAAAATGTGCAATTAAGCCATCAAACAGGAAGTTGGGTCGTATCTCAGCAAATCTTTGATGGATTCACACCAAACTTGCTGCATGCACTCGGAACCCTGTTCTGAGGATTTCTAAAGTGTTTTATGGGTCATTTGACTGCTTGGCCACCACATTGCTGCTTGCAGCTATATTTGGTTGGCGAAGCCACATAAGTGATTCTACCTTTTCTTATTTGCAGCTTATTATTATTATTATTATTACACTTCTTCTGTCATTGGAGTCTATGGCAGCCCCTAGAACCGTATGGTAAAAAGTTGTGAAATTTGGCACACTCATTAAGCACAATCCCTTCTTTATATTCACCAAGTTTCATGTCTCCCATTGGAGCACTCTAGCGCCACCAACTGGTCAAAGTTGGACTTGTGTTTACACACGTAACTTTTGAACCGTATGACCGATTTTCAAAAATGAGGGTACCGTTGGATTCCCTGGATCGAGACGAGTTCAACGCACACCATGGCGTCAATTTCCGGTTATATAGATTTTCTGCCATTTTGAATTTTGTGAAAAAAAGTTTTTTTGCTTCTCCTCCCTCAATTTTTGTCAAATCTTCCCCAGAATTGGCACACATCATCATCAGACCAACCCTCACAGAAGTTATCAAAGGATATTTGATTTTCAAAACCGTTTGTCCGGTACAGCCAATCAAAATTTGCAACAAAGCAACCAAACAGGAAGTTGGATCATATCTCAGCTAATCTTTAAGAAATCAACCCCAAACCTGGTGTGATGACTCGGAACCCTCTTCTGAGGCTGTCCAATGAATTTGGTGTCATGTCATTATTGGGCGTGGCCGCAGGAAGCAAAAATGTGTTTTGGCCAATAACTGTTGATTTGTTTGCCTTTACTAAGTGATTCCTTTGTTTCATGATATCTTGGGACGTCCCGTGTGTGACCCATCATCATTTGTGATAATAGCCGAATTGATGCGGCTGCCATTTTGAATTCATTGAAAAATGTTTTTTCTCTACTCCTCCTACACATGTTGTCCAATCTTCACCAAATTTCGCAGAGATTATCTTCAGACCAAGCCTCACAAAGGCCATCACATGATTGTTTGATTTTCACAACCGTTTGCCCGGTACAGGCAATCAAAATGTGCAATTAAGCCATCAAACAGGAAGTTGGGTCGTATCTCAGCAAATCTTTGATGGATTCACACCAAACTTGCTGCATGCACTCGGAACCCTGTTCTGAGGATTTCTAAAGTGTTTTATGGGTCATTTGACTGCTTGGCCACCACATTGCTGCTTGCAGCTATATTTATTATTACACTTCTTCTGTCATTGGAGTCTAAGGCAGCCCCTAGAACCGTATGGTAAAAAGTTGTGAAATTTGGCACACTCATTAAGCACAATCCCTTCTTTATATTCACCAAGTTTAATGTCTCCCATTGGAGCACTCTAGCGCCACCAACTGGTCAAAGTTGGACTTGTGTTTACACACGTAACTTTTGAACCGTATGACCGATTTTCAAAAATGAGGTACCGTTGGATTCCCTGGATCGAGACGAGTTCAACGCACACCATGGCGTCAATTTCCGGTTATATAGATTTTCTGCCATTTTGAATTTTGTGAAAAAACGTTTTTTTGCTTCTCCTCCCTCAATTTTTGTCAAATCTTCCCCAGAATTGGCACACATCATCATCAGACCAACCCTCACAGAAGTTATCAAAGGATATTTGATTTTCAAAACCGTTTGTCCGGTACAGCCAATCAAAATTTGCAACAAAGCAACCAAACAGGAAGTTGGATCATATCTCAGCTAATCTTTAAGAAATCAACCCCAAACCTGGTGTGATGACTCGGAACCCTCTTCTGAGGCTGTCCAATGAATTTGGTGTCATGTCATTACTGGGCGTGGCCGCAGGAAGCAAAAATGTGTTTTGGCCAATAACTGTTGATTTGTTTGCCTTTACTAAGTGATTCCTTTGTTTCATGATATCTTGGGACGTCCCGTGTGTGACCCATCATCATTTGTGATAATAGCCGAATTGATGCGGCCGCCATTTTGAATTCATTGAAAAATGTTTTTTCTCTACTCCTCCTACACATGTTGTCCAATCTTCACCAAATTTCGCAGAGATTATCTTCAGACCAAGCCTCACAAAGGCCATCACATGATTGTTTGATTTTCACAACCGTTTGCCCGGTACAGGCAATCAAAATGTGCAATTAAGCCATCAAACAGGAAGTTGGGTCGTATCTCAGCAAATCTTTGATGGATTCACACCAAACTTGCTGCATGCACTCGGAACCCTGTTCTGAGGATTTCTAAAGTGTTTTATGGGTCATTTGACTGCTTGGCCACCACATTGCTGCTTGCAGCTATATTTATTATTACACTTCTTCTGTCATTGGAGTCTAAGGCAGCCCCTAGAACCGTATGGTAAAAAGTTGTGAAATTTGGCACACTCATTAAGCACAATCCCTTCTTTATATTCACCAAGTTTAATGTCTCCCATTGGAGCACTCTAGCGCCACCAACTGGTCAAAGTTGGACTTGTGTTTACACACGTAACTTTTGAACCGTATGACCGATTTTCAAAAATGAGGTACCGTTGGATTCCCTGGATCGAGACGAGTTCAACGCACACCATGGCGTCAATTTCCGGTTATATAGATTTTCTGCCATTTTGAATTTTGTGAAAAAACGTTTTTTTGCTTCTCCTCCCTCAATTTTTGTCAAATCTTCCCCAGAATTGGCACACATCATCATCAGACCAACCCTCACAGAAGTTATCAAAGGATATTTGATTTTCAAAACCGTTTGTCCGGTACAGCCAATCAAAATTTGCAACAAAGCAACCAAACAGGAAGTTGGATCATATCTCAGCTAATCTTTAAGAAATCAACCCCAAACCTGGTGTGATGACTCGGAACCCTCTTCTGAGGCTGTCCAATGAATTTGGTGTCATGTCATTATTGGGCGTGGCCGCAGGAAGCAAAAATGTGTTTTGGCCAATAACTGTTGATTTGTTTGCCTTTACTAAGTGATTCCTTTGTTTCATGATATCTTGGGACGTCCCGTGTGTGACCCATCATCATTTGTGATAATAGCCGAATTGATGCGGCTGCCATTTTGAATTCATTGAAAAATGTTTTTTCTCTACTCCTCCTACACATGTTGTCCAATCTTCACCAAATTTCGCAGAGATTATCTTCAGACCAAGCCTCACAAAGGCCATCACATGATTGTTTGATTTTCACAACCGTTTGCCCGGTACAGGCAATCAAAATGTGCAATTAAGCCATCAAACAGGAAGTTGGGTCGTATCTCAGCAAATCTTTGATGGATTCACACCAAACTTGCTGCATGCACTCGGAACCCTGTTCTGAGGATTTCTAAAGTGTTTTATGGGTCATTTGACTGCTTGGCCACCACATTGCTGCTTGCAGCTATATTTATTATTACACTTCTTCTGTCATTGGAGTCTAAGGCAGCCCCTAGAACCGTATGGTAAAAAGTTGTGAAATTTGGCACACTCATTAAGCACAATCCCTTCTTTATATTCACCAAGTTTAATGTCTCCCATTGGAGCACTCTAGCGCCACCAACTGGTCAAAGTTGGACTTGTGTTTACACACGTAACTTTTGAACCGTATGACCGATTTTCAAAAATGAGGTACCGTTGGATTCCCTGGATCGAGACGAGTTCAACGCACACCATGGCGTCAATTTCCGGTTATATAGATTTTCTGCCATTTTGAATTTTGTGAAAAAACGTTTTTTTGCTTCTCCTCCCTCAATTTTTGTCAAATCTTCCCCAGAATTGGCACACATCATCATCAGACCAACCCTCACAGAAGTTATCAAAGGATATTTGATTTTCAAAACCGTTTGTCCGGTACAGCCAATCAAAATTTGCAACAAAGCAACCAAACAGGAAGTTGGATCATATCTCAGCTAATCTTTAAGAAATCAACCCCAAACCTGGTGTGATGACTCGGAACCCTCTTCTGAGGCTGTCCAATGAATTTGGTGTCATGTCATTATTGGGCGTGGCCGCAGGAAGCAAAAATGTGTTTTGGCCAATAACTGTTGATTTGTTTGCCTTTACTAAGTGATTCCTTTGTTTCATGATATCTTGGGACGTCCCGTGTGTGACCCATCATCATTTGTGATAATAGCCGAATTGATGCGGCTGCCATTTTGAATTCATTGAAAAATGTTTTTTCTCTACTCCTCCTACACATGTTGTCCAATCTTCACCAAATTTCGCAGAGATTATCTTCAGACCAAGCCTCACAAAGGCCATCACATGATTGTTTGATTTTCACAACCGTTTGCCCGGTACAGGCAATCAAAATGTGCAATTAAGCCATCAAACAGGAAGTTGGGTCGTATCTCAGCAAATCTTTGATGGATTCACACCAAACTTGCTGCATGCACTCGGAACCCTGTTCTGAGGATTTCTAAAGTGTTTTATGGGTCATTTGACTGCTTGGCCACCACATTGCTGCTTGCAGCTATATTTATTATTACACTTCTTCTGTCATTGGAGTCTAAGGCAGCCCCTAGAACCGTATGGTAAAAAGTTGTGAAATTTGGCACACTCATTAAGCACAATCCCTTCTTTATATTCACCAAGTTTAATGTCTCCCATTGGAGCACTCTAGCGCCACCAACTGGTCAAAGTTGGACTTGTGTTTACACACGTAACTTTTGAACCGTATGACCGATTTTCAAAAATGAGGTACCGTTGGATTCCCTGGATCGAGACGAGTTCAACGCACACCATGGCGTCAATTTCCGGTTATATAGATTTTCTGCCATTTTGAATTTTGTGAAAAAACGTTTTTTTGCTTCTCCTCCCTCAATTTTTGTCAAATCTTCCCCAGAATTGGCACACATCATCATCAGACCAACCCTCACAGAAGTTATCAAAGGATATTTGATTTTCAAAACCGTTTGTCCGGTACAGCCAATCAAAATTTGCAACAAAGCAACCAAACAGGAAGTTGGATCATATCTCAGCTAATCTTTAAGAAATCAACCCCAAACCTGGTGTGATGACTCGGAACCCTCTTCTGAGGCTGTCCAATGAATTTGGTGTCATGTCATTATTGGGCGTGGCCGCAGGAAGCAAAAATGTGTTTTGGCCAATAACTGTTGATTTGTTTGCCTTTACTAAGTGATTCCTTTGTTTCATGATATCTTGGGACGTCCCGTGTGTGACCCATCATCATTTGTGATAATAGCCGAATTGATGCGGCTGCCATTTTGAATTCATTGAAAAATGTTTTTTCTCTACTCCTCCTACACATGTTGTCCAATCTTCACCAAATTTCGCAGAGATTATCTTCAGACCAAGCCTCACAAAGGCCATCACATGATTGTTTGATTTTCACAACCGTTTGCCCGGTACAGGCAATCAAAATGTGCAATTAAGCCATCAAACAGGAAGTTGGGTCGTATCTCAGCAAATCTTTGATGGATTCACACCAAACTTGCTGCATGCACTCGGAACCCTGTTCTGAGGATTTCTAAAGTGTTTTATGGGTCATTTGACTGCTTGGCCACCACATTGCTGCTTGCAGCTATATTTATTATTACACTTCTTCTGTCATTGGAGTCTAAGGCAGCCCCTAGAACCGTATGGTAAAAAGTTGTGAAATTTGGCACACTCATTAAGCACAATCCCTTCTTTATATTCACCAAGTTTAATGTCTCCCATTGGAGCACTCTAGCGCCACCAACTGGTCAAAGTTGGACTTGTGTTTACACACGTAACTTTTGAACCGTATGACCGATTTTCAAAAATGAGGTACCGTTGGATTCCCTGGATCGAGACGAGTTCAACGCACACCATGGCGTCAATTTCCGGTTATATAGATTTTCTGCCATTTTGAATTTTGTGAAAAAACGTTTTTTTGCTTCTCCTCCCTCAATTTTTGTCAAATCTTCCCCAGAATTGGCACACATCATCATCAGACCAACCCTCACAGAAGTTATCAAAGGATATTTGATTTTCAAAACCGTTTGTCCGGTACAGCCAATCAAAATTTGCAACAAAGCAACCAAACAGGAAGTTGGATCATATCTCAGCTAATCTTTAAGAAATCAACCCCAAACCTGGTGTGATGACTCGGAACCCTCTTCTGAGGCTGTCCAATGAATTTGGTGTCATGTCATTATTGGGCGTGGCCGCAGGAAGCAAAAATGTGTTTTGGCCAATAACTGTTGATTTGTTTGCCTTTACTAAGTGATTCCTTTGTTTCATGATATCTTGGGACGTCCCGTGTGTGACCCATCATCATTTGTGATAATAGCCGAATTGATGCGGCTGCCATTTTGAATTCATTGAAAAATGTTTTTTCTCTACTCCTCCTACACATGTTGTCCAATCTTCACCAAATTTCGCAGAGATTATCTTCAGACCAAGCCTCACAAAGGCCATCACATGATTGTTTGATTTTCACAACCGTTTGCCCGGTACAGGCAATCAAAATGTGCAATTAAGCCATCAAACAGGAAGTTGGGTCGTATCTCAGCAAATCTTTGATGGATTCACACCAAACTTGCTGCATGCACTCGGAACCCTGTTCTGAGGATTTCTAAAGTGTTTTATGGGTCATTTGACTGCTTGGCCACCACATTGCTGCTTGCAGCTATATTTATTATTACACTTCTTCTGTCATTGGAGTCTAAGGCAGCCCCTAGAACCGTATGGTAAAAAGTTGTGAAATTTGGCACACTCATTAAGCACAATCCCTTCTTTATATTCACCAAGTTTAATGTCTCCCATTGGAGCACTCTAGCGCCACCAACTGGTCAAAGTTGGACTTGTGTTTACACACGTAACTTTTGAACCGTATGACCGATTTTCAAAAATGAGGTACCGTTGGATTCCCTGGATCGAGACGAGTTCAACGCACACCATGGCGTCAATTTCCGGTTATATAGATTTTCTGCCATTTTGAATTTTGTGAAAAAACGTTTTTTTGCTTCTCCTCCCTCAATTTTTGTCAAATCTTCCCCAGAATTGGCACACATCATCATCAGACCAACCCTCACAGAAGTTATCAAAGGATATTTGATTTTCAAAACCGTTTGTCCGGTACAGCCAATCAAAATTTGCAACAAAGCAACCAAACAGGAAGTTGGATCATATCTCAGCTAATCTTTAAGAAATCAACCCCAAACCTGGTGTGATGACTCGGAACCCTCTTCTGAGGCTGTCCAATGAATTTGGTGTCATGTCATTATTGGGCGTGGCCGCAGGAAGCAAAAATGTGTTTTGGCCAATAACTGTTGATTTGTTTGCCTTTACTAAGTGATTCCTTTGTTTCATGATATCTTGGGACGTCCCGTGTGTGACCCATCATCATTTGTGATAATAGCCGAATTGATGCGGCTGCCATTTTGAATTCATTGAAAAATGTTTTTTCTCTACTCCTCCTACACATGTTGTCCAATCTTCACCAAATTTCGCAGAGATTATCTTCAGACCAAGCCTCACAAAGGCCATCACATGATTGTTTGATTTTCACAACCGTTTGCCCGGTACAGGCAATCAAAATGTGCAATTAAGCCATCAAACAGGAAGTTGGGTCGTATCTCAGCAAATCTTTGATGGATTCACACCAAACTTGCTGCATGCACTCGGAACCCTGTTCTGAGGATTTCTAAAGTGTTTTATGGGTCATTTGACTGCTTGGCCACCACATTGCTGCTTGCAGCTATATTTATTATTACACTTCTTCTGTCATTGGAGTCTAAGGCAGCCCCTAGAACCGTATGGTAAAAAGTTGTGAAATTTGGCACACTCATTAAGCACAATCCCTTCTTTATATTCACCAAGTTTAATGTCTCCCATTGGAGCACTCTAGCGCCACCAACTGGTCAAAGTTGGACTTGTGTTTACACACGTAACTTTTGAACCGTATGACCGATTTTCAAAAATGAGGTACCGTTGGATTCCCTGGATCGAGACGAGTTCAACGCACACCATGGCGTCAATTTCCGGTTATATAGATTTTCTGCCATTTTGAATTTTGTGAAAAAACGTTTTTTTGCTTCTCCTCCCTCAATTTTTGTCAAATCTTCCCCAGAATTGGCACACATCATCATCAGACCAACCCTCACAGAAGTTATCAAAGGATATTTGATTTTCAAAACCGTTTGTCCGGTACAGCCAATCAAAATTTGCAACAAAGCAACCAAACAGGAAGTTGGATCATATCTCAGCTAATCTTTAAGAAATCAACCCCAAACCTGGTGTGATGACTCGGAACCCTCTTCTGAGGCTGTCCAATGAATTTGGTGTCATGTCATTATTGGGCGTGGCCGCAGGAAGCAAAAATGTGTTTTGGCCAATAACTGTTGATTTGTTTGCCTTTACTAAGTGATTCCTTTGTTTCATGATATCTTGGGACGTCCCGTGTGTGACCCATCATCATTTGTGATAATAGCCGAATTGATGCGGCTGCCATTTTGAATTCATTGAAAAATGTTTTTTCTCTACTCCTCCTACACATGTTGTCCAATCTTCACCAAATTTCGCAGAGATTATCTTCAGACCAAGCCTCACAAAGGCCATCACATGATTGTTTGATTTTCACAACCGTTTGCCCGGTACAGGCAATCAAAATGTGCAATTAAGCCATCAAACAGGAAGTTGGGTCGTATCTCAGCAAATCTTTGATGGATTCACACCAAACTTGCTGCATGCACTCGGAACCCTGTTCTGAGGATTTCTAAAGTGTTTTATGGGTCATTTGACTGCTTGGCCACCACATTGCTGCTTGCAGCTATATTTATTATTACACTTCTTCTGTCATTGGAGTCTAAGGCAGCCCCTAGAACCGTATGGTAAAAAGTTGTGAAATTTGGCACACTCATTAAGCACAATCCCTTCTTTATATTCACCAAGTTTAATGTCTCCCATTGGAGCACTCTAGCGCCACCAACTGGTCAAAGTTGGACTTGTGTTTACACACGTAACTTTTGAACCGTATGACCGATTTTCAAAAATGAGGTACCGTTGGATTCCCTGGATCGAGACGAGTTCAACGCACACCATGGCGTCAATTTCCGGTTATATAGATTTTCTGCCATTTTGAATTTTGTGAAAAAACGTTTTTTTGCTTCTCCTCCCTCAATTTTTGTCAAATCTTCCCCAGAATTGGCACACATCATCATCAGACCAACCCTCACAGAAGTTATCAAAGGATATTTGATTTTCAAAACCGTTTGTCCGGTACAGCCAATCAAAATTTGCAACAAAGCAACCAAACAGGAAGTTGGATCATATCTCAGCTAATCTTTAAGAAATCAACCCCAAACCTGGTGTGATGACTCGGAACCCTCTTCTGAGGCTGTCCAATGAATTTGGTGTCATGTCATTATTGGGCGTGGCCGCAGGAAGCAAAAATGTGTTTTGGCCAATAACTGTTGATTTGTTTGCCTTTACTAAGTGATTCCTTTGTTTCATGATATCTTGGGACGTCCCGTGTGTGACCCATCATCATTTGTGATAATAGCCGAATTGATGCGGCTGCCATTTTGAATTCATTGAAAAATGTTTTTTCTCTACTCCTCCTACACATGTTGTCCAATCTTCACCAAATTTCGCAGAGATTATCTTCAGACCAAGCCTCACAAAGGCCATCACATGATTGTTTGATTTTCACAACCGTTTGCCCGGTACAGGCAATCAAAATGTGCAATTAAGCCATCAAACAGGAAGTTGGGTCGTATCTCAGCAAATCTTTGATGGATTCACACCAAACTTGCTGCATGCACTCGGAACCCTGTTCTGAGGATTTCTAAAGTGTTTTATGGGTCATTTGACTGCTTGGCCACCACATTGCTGCTTGCAGCTATATTTATTATTACACTTCTTCTGTCATTGGAGTCTAAGGCAGCCCCTAGAACCGTATGGTAAAAAGTTGTGAAATTTGGCACACTCATTAAGCACAATCCCTTCTTTATATTCACCAAGTTTAATGTCTCCCATTGGAGCACTCTAGCGCCACCAACTGGTCAAAGTTGGACTTGTGTTTACACACGTAACTTTTGAACCGTATGACCGATTTTCAAAAATGAGGTACCGTTGGATTCCCTGGATCGAGACGAGTTCAACGCACACCATGGCGTCAATTTCCGGTTATATAGATTTTCTGCCATTTTGAATTTTGTGAAAAAACGTTTTTTTGCTTCTCCTCCCTCAATTTTTGTCAAATCTTCCCCAGAATTGGCACACATCATCATCAGACCAACCCTCACAGAAGTTATCAAAGGATATTTGATTTTCAAAACCGTTTGTCCGGTACAGCCAATCAAAATTTGCAACAAAGCAACCAAACAGGAAGTTGGATCATATCTCAGCTAATCTTTAAGAAATCAACCCCAAACCTGGTGTGATGACTCGGAACCCTCTTCTGAGGCTGTCCAATGAATTTGGTGTCATGTCATTATTGGGCGTGGCCGCAGGAAGCAAAAATGTGTTTTGGCCAATAACTGTTGATTTGTTTGCCTTTACTAAGTGATTCCTTTGTTTCATGATATCTTGGGACGTCCCGTGTGTGACCCATCATCATTTGTGATAATAGCCGAATTGATGCGGCTGCCATTTTGAATTCATTGAAAAATGTTTTTTCTCTACTCCTCCTACACATGTTGTCCAATCTTCACCAAATTTCGCAGAGATTATCTTCAGACCAAGCCTCACAAAGGCCATCACATGATTGTTTGATTTTCACAACCGTTTGCCCGGTACAGGCAATCAAAATGTGCAATTAAGCCATCAAACAGGAAGTTGGGTCGTATCTCAGCAAATCTTTGATGGATTCACACCAAACTTGCTGCATGCACTCGGAACCCTGTTCTGAGGATTTCTAAAGTGTTTTATGGGTCATTTGACTGCTTGGCCACCACATTGCTGCTTGCAGCTATATTTATTATTACACTTCTTCTGTCATTGGAGTCTAAGGCAGCCCCTAGAACCGTATGGTAAAAAGTTGTGAAATTTGGCACACTCATTAAGCACAATCCCTTCTTTATATTCACCAAGTTTAATGTCTCCCATTGGAGCACTCTAGCGCCACCAACTGGTCAAAGTTGGACTTGTGTTTACACACGTAACTTTTGAACCGTATGACCGATTTTCAAAAATGAGGTACCGTTGGATTCCCTGGATCGAGACGAGTTCAACGCACACCATGGCGTCAATTTCCGGTTATATAGATTTTCTGCCATTTTGAATTTTGTGAAAAAACGTTTTTTTGCTTCTCCTCCCTCAATTTTTGTCAAATCTTCCCCAGAATTGGCACACATCATCATCAGACCAACCCTCACAGAAGTTATCAAAGGATATTTGATTTTCAAAACCGTTTGTCCGGTACAGCCAATCAAAATTTGCAACAAAGCAACCAAACAGGAAGTTGGATCATATCTCAGCTAATCTTTAAGAAATCAACCCCAAACCTGGTGTGATGACTCGGAACCCTCTTCTGAGGCTGTCCAATGAATTTGGTGTCATGTCATTATTGGGCGTGGCCGCAGGAAGCAAAAATGTGTTTTGGCCAATAACTGTTGATTTGTTTGCCTTTACTAAGTGATTCCTTTGTTTCATGATATCTTGGGACGTCCCGTGTGTGACCCATCATCATTTGTGATAATAGCCGAATTGATGCGGCTGCCATTTTGAATTCATTGAAAAATGTTTTTTCTCTACTCCTCCTACACATGTTGTCCAATCTTCACCAAATTTCGCAGAGATTATCTTCAGACCAAGCCTCACAAAGGCCATCACATGATTGTTTGATTTTCACAACCGTTTGCCCGGTACAGGCAATCAAAATGTGCAATTAAGCCATCAAACAGGAAGTTGGGTCGTATCTCAGCAAATCTTTGATGGATTCACACCAAACTTGCTGCATGCACTCGGAACCCTGTTCTGAGGATTTCTAAAGTGTTTTATGGGTCATTTGACTGCTTGGCCACCACATTGCTGCTTGCAGCTATATTTATTATTACACTTCTTCTGTCATTGGAGTCTAAGGCAGCCCCTAGAACCGTATGGTAAAAAGTTGTGAAATTTGGCACACTCATTAAGCACAATCCCTTCTTTATATTCACCAAGTTTAATGTCTCCCATTGGAGCACTCTAGCGCCACCAACTGGTCAAAGTTGGACTTGTGTTTACACACGTAACTTTTGAACCGTATGACCGATTTTCAAAAATGAGGTACCGTTGGATTCCCTGGATCGAGACGAGTTCAACGCACACCATGGCGTCAATTTCCGGTTATATAGATTTTCTGCCATTTTGAATTTTGTGAAAAAACGTTTTTTTGCTTCTCCTCCCTCAATTTTTGTCAAATCTTCCCCAGAATTGGCACACATCATCATCAGACCAACCCTCACAGAAGTTATCAAAGGATATTTGATTTTCAAAACCGTTTGTCCGGTACAGCCAATCAAAATTTGCAACAAAGCAACCAAACAGGAAGTTGGATCATATCTCAGCTAATCTTTAAGAAATCAACCCCAAACCTGGTGTGATGACTCGGAACCCTCTTCTGAGGCTGTCCAATGAATTTGGTGTCATGTCATTATTGGGCGTGGCCGCAGGAAGCAAAAATGTGTTTTGGCCAATAACTGTTGATTTGTTTGCCTTTACTAAGTGATTCCTTTGTTTCATGATATCTTGGGACGTCCCGTGTGTGACCCATCATCATTTGTGATAATAGCCGAATTGATGCGGCTGCCATTTTGAATTCATTGAAAAATGTTTTTTCTCTACTCCTCCTACACATGTTGTCCAATCTTCACCAAATTTCGCAGAGATTATCTTCAGACCAAGCCTCACAAAGGCCATCACATGATTGTTTGATTTTCACAACCGTTTGCCCGGTACAGGCAATCAAAATGTGCAATTAAGCCATCAAACAGGAAGTTGGGTCGTATCTCAGCAAATCTTTGATGGATTCACACCAAACTTGCTGCATGCACTCGGAACCCTGTTCTGAGGATTTCTAAAGTGTTTTATGGGTCATTTGACTGCTTGGCCACCACATTGCTGCTTGCAGCTATATTTATTATTACACTTCTTCTGTCATTGGAGTCTAAGGCAGCCCCTAGAACCGTATGGTAAAAAGTTGTGAAATTTGGCACACTCATTAAGCACAATCCCTTCTTTATATTCACCAAGTTTAATGTCTCCCATTGGAGCACTCTAGCGCCACCAACTGGTCAAAGTTGGACTTGTGTTTACACACGTAACTTTTGAACCGTATGACCGATTTTCAAAAATGAGGTACCGTTGGATTCCCTGGATCGAGACGAGTTCAACGCACACCATGGCGTCAATTTCCGGTTATATAGATTTTCTGCCATTTTGAATTTTGTGAAAAAACGTTTTTTTGCTTCTCCTCCCTCAATTTTTGTCAAATCTTCCCCAGAATTGGCACACATCATCATCAGACCAACCCTCACAGAAGTTATCAAAGGATATTTGATTTTCAAAACCGTTTGTCCGGTACAGCCAATCAAAATTTGCAACAAAGCAACCAAACAGGAAGTTGGATCATATCTCAGCTAATCTTTAAGAAATCAACCCCAAACCTGGTGTGATGACTCGGAACCCTCTTCTGAGGCTGTCCAATGAATTTGGTGTCATGTCATTATTGGGCGTGGCCGCAGGAAGCAAAAATGTGTTTTGGCCAATAACTGTTGATTTGTTTGCCTTTACTAAGTGATTCCTTTGTTTCATGATATCTTGGGACGTCCCGTGTGTGACCCATCATCATTTGTGATAATAGCCGAATTGATGCGGCTGCCATTTTGAATTCATTGAAAAATGTTTTTTCTCTACTCCTCCTACACATGTTGTCCAATCTTCACCAAATTTCGCAGAGATTATCTTCAGACCAAGCCTCACAAAGGCCATCACATGATTGTTTGATTTTCACAACCGTTTGCCCGGTACAGGCAATCAAAATGTGCAATTAAGCCATCAAACAGGAAGTTGGGTCGTATCTCAGCAAATCTTTGATGGATTCACACCAAACTTGCTGCATGCACTCGGAACCCTGTTCTGAGGATTTCTAAAGTGTTTTATGGGTCATTTGACTGCTTGGCCACCACATTGCTGCTTGCAGCTATATTTATTATTACACTTCTTCTGTCATTGGAGTCTAAGGCAGCCCCTAGAACCGTATGGTAAAAAGTTGTGAAATTTGGCACACTCATTAAGCACAATCCCTTCTTTATATTCACCAAGTTTAATGTCTCCCATTGGAGCACTCTAGCGCCACCAACTGGTCAAAGTTGGACTTGTGTTTACACACGTAACTTTTGAACCGTATGACCGATTTTCAAAAATGAGGTACCGTTGGATTCCCTGGATCGAGACGAGTTCAACGCACACCATGGCGTCAATTTCCGGTTATATAGATTTTCTGCCATTTTGAATTTTGTGAAAAAACGTTTTTTTGCTTCTCCTCCCTCAATTTTTGTCAAATCTTCCCCAGAATTGGCACACATCATCATCAGACCAACCCTCACAGAAGTTATCAAAGGATATTTGATTTTCAAAACCGTTTGTCCGGTACAGCCAATCAAAATTTGCAACAAAGCAACCAAACAGGAAGTTGGATCATATCTCAGCTAATCTTTAAGAAATCAACCCCAAACCTGGTGTGATGACTCGGAACCCTCTTCTGAGGCTGTCCAATGAATTTGGTGTCATGTCATTATTGGGCGTGGCCGCAGGAAGCAAAAATGTGTTTTGGCCAATAACTGTTGATTTGTTTGCCTTTACTAAGTGATTCCTTTGTTTCATGATATCTTGGGACGTCCCGTGTGTGACCCATCATCATTTGTGATAATAGCCGAATTGATGCGGCTGCCATTTTGAATTCATTGAAAAATGTTTTTTCTCTACTCCTCCTACACATGTTGTCCAATCTTCACCAAATTTCGCAGAGATTATCTTCAGACCAAGCCTCACAAAGGCCATCACATGATTGTTTGATTTTCACAACCGTTTGCCCGGTACAGGCAATCAAAATGTGCAATTAAGCCATCAAACAGGAAGTTGGGTCGTATCTCAGCAAATCTTTGATGGATTCACACCAAACTTGCTGCATGCACTCGGAACCCTGTTCTGAGGATTTCTAAAGTGTTTTATGGGTCATTTGACTGCTTGGCCACCACATTGCTGCTTGCAGCTATATTTATTATTACACTTCTTCTGTCATTGGAGTCTAAGGCAGCCCCTAGAACCGTATGGTAAAAAGTTGTGAAATTTGGCACACTCATTAAGCACAATCCCTTCTTTATATTCACCAAGTTTAATGTCTCCCATTGGAGCACTCTAGCGCCACCAACTGGTCAAAGTTGGACTTGTGTTTACACACGTAACTTTTGAACCGTATGACCGATTTTCAAAAATGAGGTACCGTTGGATTCCCTGGATCGAGACGAGTTCAACGCACACCATGGCGTCAATTTCCGGTTATATAGATTTTCTGCCATTTTGAATTTTGTGAAAAAACGTTTTTTTGCTTCTCCTCCCTCAATTTTTGTCAAATCTTCCCCAGAATTGGCACACATCATCATCAGACCAACCCTCACAGAAGTTATCAAAGGATATTTGATTTTCAAAACCGTTTGTCCGGTACAGCCAATCAAAATTTGCAACAAAGCAACCAAACAGGAAGTTGGATCATATCTCAGCTAATCTTTAAGAAATCAACCCCAAACCTGGTGTGATGACTCGGAACCCTCTTCTGAGGCTGTCCAATGAATTTGGTGTCATGTCATTATTGGGCGTGGCCGCAGGAAGCAAAAATGTGTTTTGGCCAATAACTGTTGATTTGTTTGCCTTTACTAAGTGATTCCTTTGTTTCATGATATCTTGGGACGTCCCGTGTGTGACCCATCATCATTTGTGATAATAGCCGAATTGATGCGGCTGCCATTTTGAATTCATTGAAAAATGTTTTTTCTCTACTCCTCCTACACATGTTGTCCAATCTTCACCAAATTTCGCAGAGATTATCTTCAGACCAAGCCTCACAAAGGCCATCACATGATTGTTTGATTTTCACAACCGTTTGCCCGGTACAGGCAATCAAAATGTGCAATTAAGCCATCAAACAGGAAGTTGGGTCGTATCTCAGCAAATCTTTGATGGATTCACACCAAACTTGCTGCATGCACTCGGAACCCTGTTCTGAGGATTTCTAAAGTGTTTTATGGGTCATTTGACTGCTTGGCCACCACATTGCTGCTTGCAGCTATATTTATTATTACACTTCTTCTGTCATTGGAGTCTAAGGCAGCCCCTAGAACCGTATGGTAAAAAGTTGTGAAATTTGGCACACTCATTAAGCACAATCCCTTCTTTATATTCACCAAGTTTAATGTCTCCCATTGGAGCACTCTAGCGCCACCAACTGGTCAAAGTTGGACTTGTGTTTACACACGTAACTTTTGAACCGTATGACCGATTTTCAAAAATGAGGTACCGTTGGATTCCCTGGATCGAGACGAGTTCAACGCACACCATGGCGTCAATTTCCGGTTATATAGATTTTCTGCCATTTTGAATTTTGTGAAAAAACGTTTTTTTGCTTCTCCTCCCTCAATTTTTGTCAAATCTTCCCCAGAATTGGCACACATCATCATCAGACCAACCCTCACAGAAGTTATCAAAGGATATTTGATTTTCAAAACCGTTTGTCCGGTACAGCCAATCAAAATTTGCAACAAAGCAACCAAACAGGAAGTTGGATCATATCTCAGCTAATCTTTAAGAAATCAACCCCAAACCTGGTGTGATGACTCGGAACCCTCTTCTGAGGCTGTCCAATGAATTTGGTGTCATGTCATTATTGGGCGTGGCCGCAGGAAGCAAAAATGTGTTTTGGCCAATAACTGTTGATTTGTTTGCCTTTACTAAGTGATTCCTTTGTTTCATGATATCTTGGGACGTCCCGTGTGTGACCCATCATCATTTGTGATAATAGCCGAATTGATGCGGCTGCCATTTTGAATTCATTGAAAAATGTTTTTTCTCTACTCCTCCTACACATGTTGTCCAATCTTCACCAAATTTCGCAGAGATTATCTTCAGACCAAGCCTCACAAAGGCCATCACATGATTGTTTGATTTTCACAACCGTTTGCCCGGTACAGGCAATCAAAATGTGCAATTAAGCCATCAAACAGGAAGTTGGGTCGTATCTCAGCAAATCTTTGATGGATTCACACCAAACTTGCTGCATGCACTCGGAACCCTGTTCTGAGGATTTCTAAAGTGTTTTATGGGTCATTTGACTGCTTGGCCACCACATTGCTGCTTGCAGCTATATTTATTATTACACTTCTTCTGTCATTGGAGTCTAAGGCAGCCCCTAGAACCGTATGGTAAAAAGTTGTGAAATTTGGCACACTCATTAAGCACAATCCCTTCTTTATATTCACCAAGTTTAATGTCTCCCATTGGAGCACTCTAGCGCCACCAACTGGTCAAAGTTGGACTTGTGTTTACACACGTAACTTTTGAACCGTATGACCGATTTTCAAAAATGAGGTACCGTTGGATTCCCTGGATCGAGACGAGTTCAACGCACACCATGGCGTCAATTTCCGGTTATATAGATTTTCTGCCATTTTGAATTTTGTGAAAAAACGTTTTTTTGCTTCTCCTCCCTCAATTTTTGTCAAATCTTCCCCAGAATTGGCACACATCATCATCAGACCAACCCTCACAGAAGTTATCAAAGGATATTTGATTTTCAAAACCGTTTGTCCGGTACAGCCAATCAAAATTTGCAACAAAGCAACCAAACAGGAAGTTGGATCATATCTCAGCTAATCTTTAAGAAATCAACCCCAAACCTGGTGTGATGACTCGGAACCCTCTTCTGAGGCTGTCCAATGAATTTGGTGTCATGTCATTATTGGGCGTGGCCGCAGGAAGCAAAAATGTGTTTTGGCCAATAACTGTTGATTTGTTTGCCTTTACTAAGTGATTCCTTTGTTTCATGATATCTTGGGACGTCCCGTGTGTGACCCATCATCATTTGTGATAATAGCCGAATTGATGCGGCTGCCATTTTGAATTCATTGAAAAATGTTTTTTCTCTACTCCTCCTACACATGTTGTCCAATCTTCACCAAATTTCGCAGAGATTATCTTCAGACCAAGCCTCACAAAGGCCATCACATGATTGTTTGATTTTCACAACCGTTTGCCCGGTACAGGCAATCAAAATGTGCAATTAAGCCATCAAACAGGAAGTTGGGTCGTATCTCAGCAAATCTTTGATGGATTCACACCAAACTTGCTGCATGCACTCGGAACCCTGTTCTGAGGATTTCTAAAGTGTTTTATGGGTCATTTGACTGCTTGGCCACCACATTGCTGCTTGCAGCTATATTTATTATTACACTTCTTCTGTCATTGGAGTCTAAGGCAGCCCCTAGAACCGTATGGTAAAAAGTTGTGAAATTTGGCACACTCATTAAGCACAATCCCTTCTTTATATTCACCAAGTTTAATGTCTCCCATTGGAGCACTCTAGCGCCACCAACTGGTCAAAGTTGGACTTGTGTTTACACACGTAACTTTTGAACCGTATGACCGATTTTCAAAAATGAGGTACCGTTGGATTCCCTGGATCGAGACGAGTTCAACGCACACCATGGCGTCAATTTCCGGTTATATAGATTTTCTGCCATTTTGAATTTTGTGAAAAAACGTTTTTTTGCTTCTCCTCCCTCAATTTTTGTCAAATCTTCCCCAGAATTGGCACACATCATCATCAGACCAACCCTCACAGAAGTTATCAAAGGATATTTGATTTTCAAAACCGTTTGTCCGGTACAGCCAATCAAAATTTGCAACAAAGCAACCAAACAGGAAGTTGGATCATATCTCAGCTAATCTTTAAGAAATCAACCCCAAACCTGGTGTGATGACTCGGAACCCTCTTCTGAGGCTGTCCAATGAATTTGGTGTCATGTCATTATTGGGCGTGGCCGCAGGAAGCAAAAATGTGTTTTGGCCAATAACTGTTGATTTGTTTGCCTTTACTAAGTGATTCCTTTGTTTCATGATATCTTGGGACGTCCCGTGTGTGACCCATCATCATTTGTGATAATAGCCGAATTGATGCGGCTGCCATTTTGAATTCATTGAAAAATGTTTTTTCTCTACTCCTCCTACACATGTTGTCCAATCTTCACCAAATTTCGCAGAGATTATCTTCAGACCAAGCCTCACAAAGGCCATCACATGATTGTTTGATTTTCACAACCGTTTGCCCGGTACAGGCAATCAAAATGTGCAATTAAGCCATCAAACAGGAAGTTGGGTCGTATCTCAGCAAATCTTTGATGGATTCACACCAAACTTGCTGCATGCACTCGGAACCCTGTTCTGAGGATTTCTAAAGTGTTTTATGGGTCATTTGACTGCTTGGCCACCACATTGCTGCTTGCAGCTATATTTATTATTACACTTCTTCTGTCATTGGAGTCTAAGGCAGCCCCTAGAACCGTATGGTAAAAAGTTGTGAAATTTGGCACACTCATTAAGCACAATCCCTTCTTTATATTCACCAAGTTTAATGTCTCCCATTGGAGCACTCTAGCGCCACCAACTGGTCAAAGTTGGACTTGTGTTTACACACGTAACTTTTGAACCGTATGACCGATTTTCAAAAATGAGGTACCGTTGGATTCCCTGGATCGAGACGAGTTCAACGCACACCATGGCGTCAATTTCCGGTTATATAGATTTTCTGCCATTTTGAATTTTGTGAAAAAACGTTTTTTTGCTTCTCCTCCCTCAATTTTTGTCAAATCTTCCCCAGAATTGGCACACATCATCATCAGACCAACCCTCACAGAAGTTATCAAAGGATATTTGATTTTCAAAACCGTTTGTCCGGTACAGCCAATCAAAATTTGCAACAAAGCAACCAAACAGGAAGTTGGATCATATCTCAGCTAATCTTTAAGAAATCAACCCCAAACCTGGTGTGATGACTCGGAACCCTCTTCTGAGGCTGTCCAATGAATTTGGTGTCATGTCATTATTGGGCGTGGCCGCAGGAAGCAAAAATGTGTTTTGGCCAATAACTGTTGATTTGTTTGCCTTTACTAAGTGATTCCTTTGTTTCATGATATCTTGGGACGTCCCGTGTGTGACCCATCATCATTTGTGATAATAGCCGAATTGATGCGGCTGCCATTTTGAATTCATTGAAAAATGTTTTTTCTCTACTCCTCCTACACATGTTGTCCAATCTTCACCAAATTTCGCAGAGATTATCTTCAGACCAAGCCTCACAAAGGCCATCACATGATTGTTTGATTTTCACAACCGTTTGCCCGGTACAGGCAATCAAAATGTGCAATTAAGCCATCAAACAGGAAGTTGGGTCGTATCTCAGCAAATCTTTGATGGATTCACACCAAACTTGCTGCATGCACTCGGAACCCTGTTCTGAGGATTTCTAAAGTGTTTTATGGGTCATTTGACTGCTTGGCCACCACATTGCTGCTTGCAGCTATATTTATTATTACACTTCTTCTGTCATTGGAGTCTAAGGCAGCCCCTAGAACCGTATGGTAAAAAGTTGTGAAATTTGGCACACTCATTAAGCACAATCCCTTCTTTATATTCACCAAGTTTAATGTCTCCCATTGGAGCACTCTAGCGCCACCAACTGGTCAAAGTTGGACTTGTGTTTACACACGTAACTTTTGAACCGTATGACCGATTTTCAAAAATGAGGTACCGTTGGATTCCCTGGATCGAGACGAGTTCAACGCACACCATGGCGTCAATTTCCGGTTATATAGATTTTCTGCCATTTTGAATTTTGTGAAAAAACGTTTTTTTGCTTCTCCTCCCTCAATTTTTGTCAAATCTTCCCCAGAATTGGCACACATCATCATCAGACCAACCCTCACAGAAGTTATCAAAGGATATTTGATTTTCAAAACCGTTTGTCCGGTACAGCCAATCAAAATTTGCAACAAAGCAACCAAACAGGAAGTTGGATCATATCTCAGCTAATCTTTAAGAAATCAACCCCAAACCTGGTGTGATGACTCGGAACCCTCTTCTGAGGCTGTCCAATGAATTTGGTGTCATGTCATTATTGGGCGTGGCCGCAGGAAGCAAAAATGTGTTTTGGCCAATAACTGTTGATTTGTTTGCCTTTACTAAGTGATTCCTTTGTTTCATGATATCTTGGGACGTCCCGTGTGTGACCCATCATCATTTGTGATAATAGCCGAATTGATGCGGCTGCCATTTTGAATTCATTGAAAAATGTTTTTTCTCTACTCCTCCTACACATGTTGTCCAATCTTCACCAAATTTCGCAGAGATTATCTTCAGACCAAGCCTCACAAAGGCCATCACATGATTGTTTGATTTTCACAACCGTTTGCCCGGTACAGGCAATCAAAATGTGCAATTAAGCCATCAAACAGGAAGTTGGGTCGTATCTCAGCAAATCTTTGATGGATTCACACCAAACTTGCTGCATGCACTCGGAACCCTGTTCTGAGGATTTCTAAAGTGTTTTATGGGTCATTTGACTGCTTGGCCACCACATTGCTGCTTGCAGCTATATTTATTATTACACTTCTTCTGTCATTGGAGTCTAAGGCAGCCCCTAGAACCGTATGGTAAAAAGTTGTGAAATTTGGCACACTCATTAAGCACAATCCCTTCTTTATATTCACCAAGTTTAATGTCTCCCATTGGAGCACTCTAGCGCCACCAACTGGTCAAAGTTGGACTTGTGTTTACACACGTAACTTTTGAACCGTATGACCGATTTTCAAAAATGAGGTACCGTTGGATTCCCTGGATCGAGACGAGTTCAACGCACACCATGGCGTCAATTTCCGGTTATATAGATTTTCTGCCATTTTGAATTTTGTGAAAAAACGTTTTTTTGCTTCTCCTCCCTCAATTTTTGTCAAATCTTCCCCAGAATTGGCACACATCATCATCAGACCAACCCTCACAGAAGTTATCAAAGGATATTTGATTTTCAAAACCGTTTGTCCGGTACAGCCAATCAAAATTTGCAACAAAGCAACCAAACAGGAAGTTGGATCATATCTCAGCTAATCTTTAAGAAATCAACCCCAAACCTGGTGTGATGACTCGGAACCCTCTTCTGAGGCTGTCCAATGAATTTGGTGTCATGTCATTATTGGGCGTGGCCGCAGGAAGCAAAAATGTGTTTTGGCCAATAACTGTTGATTTGTTTGCCTTTACTAAGTGATTCCTTTGTTTCATGATATCTTGGGACGTCCCGTGTGTGACCCATCATCATTTGTGATAATAGCCGAATTGATGCGGCTGCCATTTTGAATTCATTGAAAAATGTTTTTTCTCTACTCCTCCTACACATGTTGTCCAATCTTCACCAAATTTCGCAGAGATTATCTTCAGACCAAGCCTCACAAAGGCCATCACATGATTGTTTGATTTTCACAACCGTTTGCCCGGTACAGGCAATCAAAATGTGCAATTAAGCCATCAAACAGGAAGTTGGGTCGTATCTCAGCAAATCTTTGATGGATTCACACCAAACTTGCTGCATGCACTCGGAACCCTGTTCTGAGGATTTCTAAAGTGTTTTATGGGTCATTTGACTGCTTGGCCACCACATTGCTGCTTGCAGCTATATTTATTATTACACTTCTTCTGTCATTGGAGTCTAAGGCAGCCCCTAGAACCGTATGGTAAAAAGTTGTGAAATTTGGCACACTCATTAAGCACAATCCCTTCTTTATATTCACCAAGTTTAATGTCTCCCATTGGAGCACTCTAGCGCCACCAACTGGTCAAAGTTGGACTTGTGTTTACACACGTAACTTTTGAACCGTATGACCGATTTTCAAAAATGAGGTACCGTTGGATTCCCTGGATCGAGACGAGTTCAACGCACACCATGGCGTCAATTTCCGGTTATATAGATTTTCTGCCATTTTGAATTTTGTGAAAAAACGTTTTTTTGCTTCTCCTCCCTCAATTTTTGTCAAATCTTCCCCAGAATTGGCACACATCATCATCAGACCAACCCTCACAGAAGTTATCAAAGGATATTTGATTTTCAAAACCGTTTGTCCGGTACAGCCAATCAAAATTTGCAACAAAGCAACCAAACAGGAAGTTGGATCATATCTCAGCTAATCTTTAAGAAATCAACCCCAAACCTGGTGTGATGACTCGGAACCCTCTTCTGAGGCTGTCCAATGAATTTGGTGTCATGTCATTATTGGGCGTGGCCGCAGGAAGCAAAAATGTGTTTTGGCCAATAACTGTTGATTTGTTTGCCTTTACTAAGTGATTCCTTTGTTTCATGATATCTTGGGACGTCCCGTGTGTGACCCATCATCATTTGTGATAATAGCCGAATTGATGCGGCTGCCATTTTGAATTCATTGAAAAATGTTTTTTCTCTACTCCTCCTACACATGTTGTCCAATCTTCACCAAATTTCGCAGAGATTATCTTCAGACCAAGCCTCACAAAGGCCATCACATGATTGTTTGATTTTCACAACCGTTTGCCCGGTACAGGCAATCAAAATGTGCAATTAAGCCATCAAACAGGAAGTTGGGTCGTATCTCAGCAAATCTTTGATGGATTCACACCAAACTTGCTGCATGCACTCGGAACCCTGTTCTGAGGATTTCTAAAGTGTTTTATGGGTCATTTGACTGCTTGGCCACCACATTGCTGCTTGCAGCTATATTTATTATTACACTTCTTCTGTCATTGGAGTCTAAGGCAGCCCCTAGAACCGTATGGTAAAAAGTTGTGAAATTTGGCACACTCATTAAGCACAATCCCTTCTTTATATTCACCAAGTTTAATGTCTCCCATTGGAGCACTCTAGCGCCACCAACTGGTCAAAGTTGGACTTGTGTTTACACACGTAACTTTTGAACCGTATGACCGATTTTCAAAAATGAGGTACCGTTGGATTCCCTGGATCGAGACGAGTTCAACGCACACCATGGCGTCAATTTCCGGTTATATAGATTTTCTGCCATTTTGAATTTTGTGAAAAAACGTTTTTTTGCTTCTCCTCCCTCAATTTTTGTCAAATCTTCCCCAGAATTGGCACACATCATCATCAGACCAACCCTCACAGAAGTTATCAAAGGATATTTGATTTTCAAAACCGTTTGTCCGGTACAGCCAATCAAAATTTGCAACAAAGCAACCAAACAGGAAGTTGGATCATATCTCAGCTAATCTTTAAGAAATCAACCCCAAACCTGGTGTGATGACTCGGAACCCTCTTCTGAGGCTGTCCAATGAATTTGGTGTCATGTCATTATTGGGCGTGGCCGCAGGAAGCAAAAATGTGTTTTGGCCAATAACTGTTGATTTGTTTGCCTTTACTAAGTGATTCCTTTGTTTCATGATATCTTGGGACGTCCCGTGTGTGACCCATCATCATTTGTGATAATAGCCGAATTGATGCGGCTGCCATTTTGAATTCATTGAAAAATGTTTTTTCTCTACTCCTCCTACACATGTTGTCCAATCTTCACCAAATTTCGCAGAGATTATCTTCAGACCAAGCCTCACAAAGGCCATCACATGATTGTTTGATTTTCACAACCGTTTGCCCGGTACAGGCAATCAAAATGTGCAATTAAGCCATCAAACAGGAAGTTGGGTCGTATCTCAGCAAATCTTTGATGGATTCACACCAAACTTGCTGCATGCACTCGGAACCCTGTTCTGAGGATTTCTAAAGTGTTTTATGGGTCATTTGACTGCTTGGCCACCACATTGCTGCTTGCAGCTATATTTATTATTACACTTCTTCTGTCATTGGAGTCTAAGGCAGCCCCTAGAACCGTATGGTAAAAAGTTGTGAAATTTGGCACACTCATTAAGCACAATCCCTTCTTTATATTCACCAAGTTTAATGTCTCCCATTGGAGCACTCTAGCGCCACCAACTGGTCAAAGTTGGACTTGTGTTTACACACGTAACTTTTGAACCGTATGACCGATTTTCAAAAATGAGGTACCGTTGGATTCCCTGGATCGAGACGAGTTCAACGCACACCATGGCGTCAATTTCCGGTTATATAGATTTTCTGCCATTTTGAATTTTGTGAAAAAACGTTTTTTTGCTTCTCCTCCCTCAATTTTTGTCAAATCTTCCCCAGAATTGGCACACATCATCATCAGACCAACCCTCACAGAAGTTATCAAAGGATATTTGATTTTCAAAACCGTTTGTCCGGTACAGCCAATCAAAATTTGCAACAAAGCAACCAAACAGGAAGTTGGATCATATCTCAGCTAATCTTTAAGAAATCAACCCCAAACCTGGTGTGATGACTCGGAACCCTCTTCTGAGGCTGTCCAATGAATTTGGTGTCATGTCATTATTGGGCGTGGCCGAAGGAAGCAAAAATGTGTTTTGGCCAATAACTGTTGATTTGTTTGCCTTTACTAAGTGATTCCTTTGTTTCATGATATCTTGGGACGTCCCGTGTGTGACCCATCATCATTTGTGATAATAGCCGAATTGATGCGGCTGCCATTTTGAATTCATTGAAAAATGTTTTTTCTCTACTCCTCCTACACATGTTGTCCAATCTTCACCAAATTTCGCAGAGATTATCTTCAGACCAAGCCTCACAAAGGCCATCACATGATTGTTTGATTTTCACAACCGTTTGCCCGGTACAGGCAATCAAAATGTGCAATTAAGCCATCAAACAGGAAGTTGGGTCGTATCTCAGCAAATCTTTGATGGATTCACACCAAACTTGCTGCATGCACTCGGAACCCTGTTCTGAGGATTTCTAAAGTGTTTTATGGGTCATTTGACTGCTTGGCCACCACATTGCTGCTTGCAGCTATATTTATTATTACACTTCTTCTGTCATTGGAGTCTAAGGCAGCCCCTAGAACCGTATGGTAAAAAGTTGTGAAATTTGGCACACTCATTAAGCACAATCCCTTCTTTATATTCACCAAGTTTAATGTCTCCCATTGGAGCACTCTAGCGCCACCAACTGGTCAAAGTTGGACTTGTGTTTACACACGTAACTTTTGAACCGTATGACCGATTTTCAAAAATGAGGTACCGTTGGATTCCCTGGATCGAGACGAGTTCAACGCACACCATGGCGTCAATTTCCGGTTATATAGATTTTCTGCCATTTTGAATTTTGTGAAAAAACGTTTTTTTGCTTCTCCTCCCTCAATTTTTGTCAAATCTTCCCCAGAATTGGCACACATCATCATCAGACCAACCCTCACAGAAGTTATCAAAGGATATTTGATTTTCAAAACCGTTTGTCCGGTACAGCCAATCAAAATTTGCAACAAAGCAACCAAACAGGAAGTTGGATCATATCTCAGCTAATCTTTAAGAAATCAACCCCAAACCTGGTGTGATGACTCGGAACCCTCTTCTGAGGCTGTCCAATGAATTTGGTGTCATGTCATTATTGGGCGTGGCCGCAGGAAGCAAAAATGTGTTTTGGCCAATAACTGTTGATTTGTTTGCCTTTACTAAGTGATTCCTTTGTTTCATGATATCTTGGGACGTCCCGTGTGTGACCCATCATCATTTGTGATAATAGCCGAATTGATGCGGCTGCCATTTTGAATTCATTGAAAAATGTTTTTTCTCTACTCCTCCTACACATGTTGTCCAATCTTCACCAAATTTCGCAGAGATTATCTTCAGACCAAGCCTCACAAAGGCCATCACATGATTGTTTGATTTTCACAACCGTTTGCCCGGTACAGGCAATCAAAATGTGCAATTAAGCCATCAAACAGGAAGTTGGGTCGTATCTCAGCAAATCTTTGATGGATTCACACCAAACTTGCTGCATGCACTCGGAACCCTGTTCTGAGGATTTCTAAAGTGTTTTATGGGTCATTTGACTGCTTGGCCACCACATTGCTGCTTGCAGCTATATTTATTATTACACTTCTTCTGTCATTGGAGTCTAAGGCAGCCCCTAGAACCGTATGGTAAAAAGTTGTGAAATTTGGCACACTCATTAAGCACAATCCCTTCTTTATATTCACCAAGTTTAATGTCTCCCATTGGAGCACTCTAGCGCCACCAACTGGTCAAAGTTGGACTTGTGTTTACACACGTAACTTTTGAACCGTATGACCGATTTTCAAAAATGAGGTACCGTTGGATTCCCTGGATCGAGACGAGTTCAACGCACACCATGGCGTCAATTTCCGGTTATATAGATTTTCTGCCATTTTGAATTTTGTGAAAAAACGTTTTTTTGCTTCTCCTCCCTCAATTTTTGTCAAATCTTCCCCAGAATTGGCACACATCATCATCAGACCAACCCTCACAGAAGTTATCAAAGGATATTTGATTTTCAAAACCGTTTGTCCGGTACAGCCAATCAAAATTTGCAACAAAGCAACCAAACAGGAAGTTGGATCATATCTCAGCTAATCTTTAAGAAATCAACCCCAAACCTGGTGTGATGACTCGGAACCCTCTTCTGAGGCTGTCCAATGAATTTGGTGTCATGTCATTATTGGGCGTGGCCGAAGGAAGCAAAAATGTGTTTTGGCCAATAACTGTTGATTTGTTTGCCTTTACTAAGTGATTCCTTTGTTTCATGATATCTTGGGACGTCCCGTGTGTGACCCATCATCATTTGTGATAATAGCCGAATTGATGCGGCTGCCATTTTGAATTCATTGAAAAATGTTTTTTCTCTACTCCTCCTACACATGTTGTCCAATCTTCACCAAATTTCGCAGAGATTATCTTCAGACCAAGCCTCACAAAGGCCATCACATGATTGTTTGATTTTCACAACCGTTTGCCCGGTACAGGCAATCAAAATGTGCAATTAAGCCATCAAACAGGAAGTTGGGTCGTATCTCAGCAAATCTTTGATGGATTCACACCAAACTTGCTGCATGCACTCGGAACCCTGTTCTGAGGATTTCTAAAGTGTTTTATGGGTCATTTGACTGCTTGGCCACCACATTGCTGCTTGCAGCTATATTTATTATTACACTTCTTCTGTCATTGGAGTCTAAGGCAGCCCCTAGAACCGTATGGTAAAAAGTTGTGAAATTTGGCACACTCATTAAGCACAATCCCTTCTTTATATTCACCAAGTTTAATGTCTCCCATTGGAGCACTCTAGCGCCACCAACTGGTCAAAGTTGGACTTGTGTTTACACACGTAACTTTTGAACCGTATGACCGATTTTCAAAAATGAGGTACCGTTGGATTCCCTGGATCGAGACGAGTTCAACGCACACCATGGCGTCAATTTCCGGTTATATAGATTTTCTGCCATTTTGAATTTTGTGAAAAAACGTTTTTTTGCTTCTCCTCCCTCAATTTTTGTCAAATCTTCCCCAGAATTGGCACACATCATCATCAGACCAACCCTCACAGAAGTTATCAAAGGATATTTGATTTTCAAAACCGTTTGTCCGGTACAGCCAATCAAAATTTGCAACAAAGCAACCAAACAGGAAGTTGGATCATATCTCAGCTAATCTTTAAGAAATCAACCCCAAACCTGGTGTGATGACTCGGAACCCTCTTCTGAGGCTGTCCAATGAATTTGGTGTCATGTCATTATTGGGCGTGGCCGCAGGAAGCAAAAATGTGTTTTGGCCAATAACTGTTGATTTGTTTGCCTTTACTAAGTGATTCCTTTGTTTCATGATATCTTGGGACGTCCCGTGTGTGACCCATCATCATTTGTGATAATAGCCGAATTGATGCGGCTGCCATTTTGAATTCATTGAAAAATGTTTTTTCTCTACTCCTCCTACACATGTTGTCCAATCTTCACCAAATTTCGCAGAGATTATCTTCAGACCAAGCCTCACAAAGGCCATCACATGATTGTTTGATTTTCACAACCGTTTGCCCGGTACAGGCAATCAAAATGTGCAATTAAGCCATCAAACAGGAAGTTGGGTCGTATCTCAGCAAATCTTTGATGGATTCACACCAAACTTGCTGCATGCACTCGGAACCCTGTTCTGAGGATTTCTAAAGTGTTTTATGGGTCATTTGACTGCTTGGCCACCACATTGCTGCTTGCAGCTATATTTATTATTACACTTCTTCTGTCATTGGAGTCTAAGGCAGCCCCTAGAACCGTATGGTAAAAAGTTGTGAAATTTGGCACACTCATTAAGCACAATCCCTTCTTTATATTCACCAAGTTTAATGTCTCCCATTGGAGCACTCTAGCGCCACCAACTGGTCAAAGTTGGACTTGTGTTTACACACGTAACTTTTGAACCGTATGACCGATTTTCAAAAATGAGGTACCGTTGGATTCCCTGGATCGAGACGAGTTCAACGCACACCATGGCGTCAATTTCCGGTTATATAGATTTTCTGCCATTTTGAATTTTGTGAAAAAACGTTTTTTTGCTTCTCCTCCCTCAATTTTTGTCAAATCTTCCCCAGAATTGGCACACATCATCATCAGACCAACCCTCACAGAAGTTATCAAAGGATATTTGATTTTCAAAACCGTTTGTCCGGTACAGCCAATCAAAATTTGCAACAAAGCAACCAAACAGGAAGTTGGATCATATCTCAGCTAATCTTTAAGAAATCAACCCCAAACCTGGTGTGATGACTCGGAACCCTCTTCTGAGGCTGTCCAATGAATTTGGTGTCATGTCATTATTGGGCGTGGCCGCAGGAAGCAAAAATGTGTTTTGGCCAATAACTGTTGATTTGTTTGCCTTTACTAAGTGATTCCTTTGTTTCATGATATCTTGGGACGTCCCGTGTGTGACCCATCATCATTTGTGATAATAGCCGAATTGATGCGGCTGCCATTTTGAATTCATTGAAAAATGTTTTTTCTCTACTCCTCCTACACATGTTGTCCAATCTTCACCAAATTTCGCAGAGATTATCTTCAGACCAAGCCTCACAAAGGCCATCACATGATTGTTTGATTTTCACAACCGTTTGCCCGGTACAGGCAATCAAAATGTGCAATTAAGCCATCAAACAGGAAGTTGGGTCGTATGTCAGCAAATCTTTGATGGATTCACACCAAACTTGCTGCATGCACTCGGAACCCTGTTCAGAGGATTTCACATTGCTGCTTGCAGCTATATTTGTTATTAGGGTTCCTCCGGAAGGAGGGAACCCTATTGTTATTGGTGGTATTATTATTATTATTATTATTATGTTTTACCCATGGGAGTCAATGGCAGCCCCTAGAGCACAACGGTAAAAAGTTGTGAAATTTGGTATGTTGAAACTGCAGACCATTAGTAACTACCATACCAAACATGGGCCATGTGATACAATAGGTGGCGCTACAGGCCACGCCCCAATATGTCAATTTTCAAAGCGATGCCATTTTCAGGCCATAAGTCCCAAAACTCTGAAATTCATTACATATGCCTTATTTCTGATGAGGAACAAAAAAGCCTCTAGAACCTATAACGGCCGCCATATTGGATTTTTCTGTACAATAAAGATTAAGGAAACACGTTTTTTCGCTACTCCTCCTACATTTTTGGTCAAATCTTTTTCACAATTGCCAGACAGGATCTCCAGATTGAGCCTCACAAAAGTTATCACTGGAATTTTGATTTTCGAAATCGTTTGTCCGGTACAGCCAATCAAAATCATCAACAAAGGATCAAAACAGGAAGTTGGGTCAAATCTCAAAAAATCTTTGAGATATCAACACCAAACTTGGTATATCGGTGGAAGACACTACAACATGTTCCCATGTGAAAAATTGACGTAATATCTTAAAAAATGACTGACATAAAGCAAATCAAAATTATAGCTAACGCTAAAATAATGCTTTACACATCCACCGGTCTAAAGCGGATACTCTGATACTATCACTAGTTCATATGAAGACTCTTGAGAATGTTTAGTATTCAAATCTGAAAAAAAGTTGAATGTAAGATGAAAAGTCGATTTTTGGTGAATATTTGAAACATGCATGCTTGGCTAATTTCAGAGTTTTTGGGGCTAAATCCTCTCTCCCCTCCTCCTGCCCGCGCGTGCTCCAAATCCTCACACACTCAGCCTTCCCTTGACACACGCGCGGCAAAGACTCACACGCAACATTTCAGGAGAGTGTGGGCTGACCAAGCCCCCACTCATTCCTTGGTCTTTAGCAAAGGCCCATGTGGATCTTGATGGTATTGCATTTCCGATTTTGTATGCAATGGTAAAAAGTTATATAAATCCTGAAACATTGATAGTATAGACCAAGAGTAACTACCACACCACAAATGGCCCAACATTACCCATAGGTGGCGCTAAAGGCCACGCCCTAAAGCACAAAGAAACAAGGCTTTCTGGAATGGATAGGCTCACCAAGCCCCCTCCCTTCACTTATTGGCTTGAAATAAAGGCCCATGTGGATCTTGATGGTATTGCATTTCCGATTTTGTATGCAATGGTAAAAAGTTCTCCAAATCCTGAAACATTGATGGTATAGGCCATGAGTAACTACCACACCACAAATTACCCACCATTATCCATAGGTGGCGCTACGGCCACCCCCCAATTGTCCATTTTCAAAGTGCTGCCATTTGCATCCCATTTGTCCCAAAATTCTGAAATTCATTACATGTGCCTTATTTCTCATGAGGAACAAAAAAGCCTCTAGAACCTATAACGGCACCCACACAAATCTGAAAAATAGTTCAATGTAAGATGAAAAGTGGATTCATTGTGAATATTTAAAATATGTATGCTTGGCTAATTTCTAATACCTTTTCCCCAAATCCTATCTGTAATTTGTTTAAACAAACGTAGCCTTTTAAACCTCTAGGTTTAATTCTCTCTTTTATACATTTAAAGGTAGATTTGACATTTAACAGACATTTAATCATTTAGCAAGTTGTTTGACTCAAAAACCATAACAGTACATGGCCCCAACAGTACCAAGCTCCCACCTTCACTCCTTATTCTAGTAGCCATTTTAGACTAGTAGGCATTGTGTGGTTAGTTTGTCCACAGCTAATTCTACTGTTAAAAGAAACAGAAGGTCTTTTTCTTCAGAACTATACAGTTGAATTAACCAAACACAGCTTGGTCATGTTATCACCTTCTTTGGCACATCTAAACTAAGGACTAGACTTTTAAGAAAGCATGACCAAAGCAATTTGGTAAGGGCGGGTTCCTACATAAACAGTTACTGACAAAGAATTTCAGACAATAACTTAAACATAGTCTTGCATTAAGAGTAGAGTCAACAAATTGAATAACTGTGCTAATGGTTGTTGAAACTCATTGCTCTGAGTTGGTGCATGTCAATTTAGGCAGAAGTCCATGTCTGGTGATATTTGACAACCTCAAACAGCATGAGTCTGCCACTGGGCCTATTGAAAAGGCTCTTGTTTTGATTTGCAATGCAACTATGGGGTGCCAAGCTGGGCCCAGTTGTACTGTTAGAAAGGCCAGTTACATTAAATATTATTGTTGTCATATAGTTTTCTTCCCAGCATTGCAGGCACTAATAAAAGCAGTGGTGTCCAGAAATGTTTCGTAGGAGTGGCGAAAAAGAGAAGCAGAACAGTGGAACACCATCCCACTACCATTATCTCTTATTCACTCTCATCTGTGTTGTATATCTGTAACTGGTATAGTATGGGACAACATGAATGTTTCAAAGTCAAAGTGTAGTAGCGTAGAATAGAGGAACTGGGTGTACAAGCTTCCGCTTGCGGAATGAATGCTCCGTGACATGTTTTATAAAACTTGAGAAGACTCCGTTTATTCGTGTTGTGTGTCCAGTATATAACGTCTCGCCCTGCCTTATCCTACCGCCCTGCTCCCCGGCCCCTTGCAGTAGCCTCATCTCCATGCCCATAACATTACGCCATTAACTAGATCCAGTTACATGACACTGGGAAATGGGTGCTGATGTGGAAAGTCCCCAAAAACAGCAGAAAACAAGGAAAATATTAATCCACCAGTCATTTTTACATTTCAAATATGGAGGCATCTATTGGAACTAGTGGTAACTCCTTTGTTGTACACCCAACAAATATTGGGCTACTTTACATATAATACATATATAACTATACTTATAGGCCTTAATGTAGTTGTCGTCCTACCATTACATACTCGTCCTTTACTAAAGTGTATCTTCCCTTTCATAAAGTTATTGTTGTAATCAAAGCTTTTAAAGAATGGATCTATGCATGGTGGGCCTGACCAGAGCACGGGTGGCCTGACAGAACACGCTTCAAAGTTGTCACTTTCAAAAGGGTGGCATTTTAACCCTGTTTGTCCAAAATGTCTAAAAGTTGGTACGCATGCCTTATATTGCTCATGGGGAACAAAAGAGTGTCAAGAACCCATAACGTCGGCAGCATGGATATTTCTCTACAGTGACAATTTGTGAAGAATATCAGAAAATGACTTAAAATCAGCCAAATGAGCCAGTTGTCTTGAAATGTTGTGTGCATGTATGAAATACATGTCTGTGTCATGTCAATTTGGTAATGGTTTGAAATGTTATGGAGGAACCCGCCATTGCTGCCTGCAGCTATATTTATTATTATTATTACACTTTTTTTTTATTATTATTACTTCTGTCATTGGAGTCTATGGCAGCCCCTAGAACCGTATGGTAAAAAGTTGTGAAATTTGGCACACTCATTAAGCACAGTCCCTTCTTTATATTCACCAAGTTTCATGTCTCCCATTGGAGCACTCTAGCGCCACCAACTGGTCAAAGTTTGACTTGTGTTACACACGTAACTTTTGAACCGTATGACCGATTTTCAAAAATGAAGTACCGTTGGATTCCCTGGATCGAGACGAGTTCAACGCACACCATGGCGTCAATTTCCGGTTATATAGATTTTCCGCTATTTCCGGTTTTATCAAAAACCTTTGAAAGCCTACTCCTCCTACAATTTTATTCCAATCTTCCCCAGAATTGGCACACATCATCGTCAGAGCAACCCTCACAGAAGATATCCATATATTTCTGATTTTCAAAACCGTTTGTCCGTCTTATCTCAGCAAATCTTTGACAAATCAACACCAAACTTGGTATGTTGACTCGGAACCATCGTATGACGATGTCCAATTAATTTGGTGTCATGTGATCACTGGGTGTGGCTGCAGGAAGCAAAAAAAAATGTGGCCCAATAACTGTTGATTTGTTTGCCTTTATTAACTGATTCCTTTGTCTCATGATATGTTGGGACATCCCGTGTCTGATACATGATAACTTGTGATAATAGCCGAATTGATCCGGCCGCCATTTTGAATTCATCGAAAAACTTTTTTTCTTTACTCCTCCTACACATGTTGTCCAATCTTCACCAAATTTGGCAGAGATTACCTTCAGACCAAGCTTCACAAAGGGCTTCACATGATTTTTTGATTTTCAGAACCGTTTTCACGGTACAGGCAGTCAAACTGTGCCATTAAGCCAGCAAACAGGAAGTTGGGTTGTATCTCAGCAAATCTTTGATGGATTCACACCAAACTTGCTGCATGCACTCGGAACCCTGTTCTGAGGATTTTCTAAAATGTTTTATGGGTCATTTGACTGCTTGGCCCCTCCATTGCTGCTTGCAGCTATATTTAGTGGCCAAGCCGCAAAGCGGCGAAGCCACACAAGTGATTCTGAAAAAAATGACTAAATGATTGAGTTGCTTGTATTGGGATTTACGTTTCGTTGCACAGTTTAGGAGGTTACAACGTTTGTGCCTTTAGTCGACGAAGGGTAATCTGTGCTAGCTTCGTCACCACGTCAACACACGTTAGCAACGACGCATGGATACAACTTGAAATAGACGTTCTAGCACGCAAATTGGAGCTTGGATTACGAGTGAAAAATACCACCCCCAAGAAATCCCAACCATTTGGCTTTGTTGAGAAAGCGATTTCGAGTGGAACTGCAATCTCGGATGTTTGATTTAGGTTTTTATTTATTTTATTTTTATTTCACCTTTATTTAGCCAGGTAGGCTAAAAAGTTCTCATTTACAACTGCGACCTGGCCAAGATACAGCATAGCAATAAGACACATACAACAGAGTTTCACATAGAATAAACAAACATGATAAGCACAGTAATTACAAATAAAACAGTTTAACACTGAGGATAAAAAGTGCAGGTAGAAAGACTGGAGTTTAATGGAGCAAGATTAAATAAATAAATCAATAAACTATTGGTGTGAGGTAGATAGATGGGCTGTTTATGTACAGGTGCAGTGATCTGTGAGCTGCTCTGACAGCTGGTGCTTAAAGCTGGAGAGGGAGATGAAAGTCTCCAACTTCAGAGACCTTTGTATTATGTTCCAGTCATTGGCAGCAGAGAACTGGAAAGAAAGTCGACCAAATGAGGAATTGGTTTTAGGGGTAACCAGTGAGATGTCCGTCTGACGACCTACCGCGCTGCACCTGAGCTGCTCCAAACTTTTCCCAAACTTTTTTGTCTTGTTTATTGCTATATTTTATATATTACTTCATTTATTCATTTATTGTGTCGTTACCGATGTAATCTATACATCTACTGTCTCAATTATAGGTTTACTCGGCACGGCTTTTTTCCTTGGAGCTCGACGCTACTGTTCCTGTTGAACTAGCCAATTCAACGTTCTGACGAATTATCTTGGCTGGCATAAACTATTAACGTAAGTTAACTATAATGTCTCACACCCACTCACATTGTCCTACATGTGTCATTTTGTTCGAAAAGTTGACTCTATTAGAGAGTCGCGTTCAGTCGCTTGAGGAAGAACGTATGCTAGTAACTTTAGATGCGACTGGCGCAACATCACAGACAGGGAGTCCTAGCGTGAGTGAGGACTCAAGTTTAGCCCCACCGGTTTCACCTTTGCAGCATGGTGGGAGTGGGACTCCGCAGACGTTAGTGATCGGTGACTCCATCACTCGTAACATTAGATTGGAGGGACCAGCGACAGTTTACTGTGTACCTGGGGCCAGAGCTACCGACATAGAAGCTAATCTTAGGGTGCTGGCTAGCACTAGGGCTAAGGCAAATGCCCAAGCTAAGGCACATGGCGCACGCACTGATGATAGGTATGAGAATATTGTCATTCATGTCGGCATCAATGATGTTAGGCTGAGGCAGTCAGAGGTCACGAAGGTTAATATTGCTCGGGCATGTGACCTTGCTCAAAAGATGAGTCGGCATCGAGTAATAGTCTCTGGCCCACTACCTGCTAGGGGGACTGACGAGATCTACAGCAGGCTTGTCTCTCTCAACCGCTGGTTGGCTCGCTTTTGCTCAGAACAGGGTTTAGGATTTGTAGATAATTGGTCTCGTTTCTGGGCCAAACCTGGCTTGTTGAAAAGTGACGGGCTCCATCCTAGCTGGAGAGGTGATTTTCTTTTGTCTAGGAATATTGAAGCTATTCTAAAGCAGACCTGACATTCACTAGAACAAGCCGGGCTACAGTCTCTTAGAGAGTCTGATAGGTATGTTGATAGGCATGCTGTGAGCTGTTGGGGCCCCGATAGCTCAGCTTGTAGTGTAGCCAGGGTGGTTGCTGATGTTGTTTTTCCCATTGAGACTGTCCCCCCCCCCACACATTCCCTGTGGTGTGGGGGGTTTGAGCTGTCAGGACCTGCTTGGTCGTCGGTCTGCCTACGCTGAACCAGGTCGTCACCCGGAATCCAGTCTCCATGACGGCCAACAGCGAGTTTCCCGGTCCCATCCAACGTCTATAAAGCCGAACAATGGATTTTGGTGTTTCAAAACCCATTGACACTGTATGACTATGTTTAGCTTGTGTTCTGCTCCTCTCTCTTACCAACCGTCTCTGGAGGAGGGGATCCCTCTCTGAATTGCTCCTCCCAAGGTTTCTTCCATTTTTTCTCCCGGTGGGAGTTTTTCTGGGAGTTTTTCCTTGTCTTCCTTGAGGGTTTAGGTTGGTTGAGGGGCGGTTCTATGGGCGCATGTGAAGCCCTCTGTGACATGCTTGCGTGTAAAAAGGGCTATACAAATAAATTTGATTTGATTTGATTTGATGTACCTGCTGGAGCGCGTGCTACCAGCGTACTCTGTTGCTAAGCGACGTCAACTAATTTGCTGTAGGATGTTTTCTACAGCACCCCTTCGCTTCGCGTCGGGGGGCTGGTCGCCCTGTTGGGGCTTATTTTCCCGATAATGACCGGCGTTCTAGACATTATGTATAGTGGCCGACGTGCAAACGCGCTGCAAACTAAGAAAACACATGCATAGACAAAACACAAGCAAATTAAGAAAACATCTTCATTAATTTGACAACACATGTGCAGCATTCAGCAAACACGCTGCAAATACACACAACACAACCAATACATAAACATGCTTAAAATACGCGTTGCAATAACGAAAGCACGCAAACCAAAAACACTGCAGTACATAAACGCGTTGCAAAAACGAAAGCACGCAAACCAAAATGCTGCATCCAGTTTTCACAACGGAAGTTTTCCAGGCCTCTAGGGGGAGGCCAAGTGGAACATCTTCATTTTCGGCCCCATGGAGCGAGAGAGAAATAGAGAGCATATGAAAAGTTTGGACCAACATCGAAGTAAGTCTTTTGAAAAACTGTCAAAGAGGAGGGGCACATGTAAAAATGAATACAAATCTTTGTATATCGCCTCTTTACTTCAATTTTGGTCCTATTCAAAACAAACTTCTCATCTGCACTCTCTGGATCTAAAATCACGCTCTTCTACTTAGCGCTCCCACTGGCCTGGACACATCCGTTGTGTTATCTAGATGCAGCGTTTTTCGCATTGTTTGCATTTGTTTTCGGGGTTTGCGTGTTTTCCTTTTTGCAGCGCGTTTCTATATTTGCAGCGTGTTTGTGTATTTGGTTGTGTTGTGTGTATTTGCAGCGCGTTTCTATATTTGCAGCGCGTTTGCTGAATGCTGCGCATGTGTGGTCAAATACATGTTTTCTTAATTTGCTTGTGTAGTGTCAATTTGCTTGTACTTTGTCTATTTGTAGCGTGTTTGCACATGTCGGCCACCGTAATTATCCCTTACAAAAGAAACATTCTCATTTCCGGCGCTTTCAAACAATCAGTGAAGTGTGGATAGCAACAGCAGCTGGCTTGCTTCTAGCAAACTGCTTTTGAATTAGCCATGTCCCCCTAAATTAAAATCAAACTTATTTACGTTTTGGGGGGCTTATTTTCAGTTAGCAGACGGTATTTTTTGAATCGCAATTCCATCTGAAATACTGCCAGTGACAACGTTGTTACAGTAGCTTGTTTCAAGGGGGTTTCTTGTTTCAAAGGGTGTTCTTAATGAATTATACAATATTAGTAGGCTAAAGCCCAATTTATACTTTGGTCGCAGACACTTTTGAAAAGGTCGCCGACAGAAATGGCGTCACGGTCGACACTATTAACCGTCGCTTGAAAGTGTCGCCTACCAGGAGAAATGTCTACTGGCGCTGATGTCGTCACATAGTGTCGCTCAAGTGTGATTGGCTAGATGATAACTGTTTATGATGGAAGGTATAGAGGAGAGCTTGGCGGAGCAAGTTAGAAAATATCCGTACCTTTATAATGCCTCTCTGCCATTTTATAAAGATCATCAAGTGCTACTAAACTCATGGGGGGAGATTTCGCAAACGATTGGATTGACAGTAGTGGAGTGCAAGGCCCGGTGGAAGAAACTGCGCGACAGGTAGAGCTAACGTAAAATTCCTTCTGGTGGTGGCTAATGAAGCTAACAACAGTCAGAATACAAATAAAATAGCTATTATAGATAGTGTTGTTAATTTAATAAAGGTCAATCATAATAGTAGCATGTACGTTTACAGGTATAACAAGGCAAAAAAGAGGATGGCGGGGAGAAGCGGCGATGCCGGAGGAAAGCGTGTCCCCGACATTCATATAAGCCTCTCATGGATGCTCAACTTTGTCAGGCTCACCAACAATACTGTAAGGCTGGGTGTCAAACCTGCCTCCACCTCTCATATGCTAAAGTCTGGAGTTTCTGGACGGTCTCAACTTGATGGCTCTCACACCCCATTCAAGATTTGGTCTGATTGGTTGTTCTTGTGTATAAAGGGAATTGTAATGCATTGTTCTTTGGATTCTTCATCTCCTGAGACCTTCTCTATGTGTGTTTTATAGAGTTGGTGGTAAATGTTCTAGGTTTTAGCTAAACTCACAATGGTTCCTGACCTGTAAATGTAGATTGGTATAACTTGTATGTTATTTTATTATTGCTGTTTAATTTCTGTTTTGTCTATTTTGGACCCAAGAAAACAGTTCTGCTTTGTTTGCCATTTTCATCTATGCTAGATGATATGTTTGTGTACCTCTCATCTATCAAACTGGAGGACTGTTGTTCACCTATTTTTTCCATTTGAGTTTAAGGACACTGTCTCACTAATTTCCATTTGTATCCAATCCGACTCTCTCAGACCCCAGACCACTCCAAACGTCACTCCAAACTTTACCATTTTCATTGTTAACCAAGTGCTGTGCTCCAATTGTGTTCTCCTCTAACAGGACAAGAACTCAAGTAGCAGGAATATGCTAACCAAGGGCACGTCTGCATGCCAATACAAAGGTTCTTCCAAGTGATCCTCTGAGCAATAGCCATGACCATTAGAATCTCAATGCTGACCTGTCTGCAATCAAGTTCCTTTTCCTATGGGTGCAGGTTATCACACGATGAACACTGCAGCTTTGGCTGTGCTTTTGTGTCCAAGAGGTAAGAGAGAGATTGTAAGGCTGGGTGTCAAACCTGCCTCCACCGCTCATATGCTAAAGTCTGGAGTTTCTGGACGGTCTCAACTTGATGGCTCTCACACCCCATTCAAGATTTGGTCTGATTGGTTGTTCTTGTGTATAAAGGGAATTGTAATGCATTGTTCTGTGGATTCTTCATCTCCTGAGACCTTCTTCTCAGTTCTCCCTTGTCCTACTGTCCTACTCCTTGCTCAGCTCTTGCTTTCTCTCTGATTTACAATGATCACGGTAGAGTGGGTAAGATTTAAAGCCTTCATTTTGTAACATGTTTGCCTTGTAATTGATTTCATTCATTTGCAATGTTATTAAATGTGTATTTCATTTAACCTTCCTTGACCATTCTTGCTCTGCTTTAACCCATATTGTCAAATACCTGGAATTCTATTGGTTTTGGCATTATTGGTTCATGCTAATACACTGTTCAGTTTCCCATCTTCCTTTAAACCATAGGGGAATTTGTTTTGGTTGCTTGGCCAATATTTAACCCCCTACAATACCATGACAAACTTTCCGGAGACAGAGGAGGTAAGTAAGTAAGTAAGACTTTATTTATATAGCACATTTCATACAAGAATTGCAGCTCAAGGTGCTTTACATAAAATCAACAAAAACAATAATACAAGTGATAAAAGTAATAGATCTCAAACATATAACAAACCAGACTAGCCGCACTCTATCTGCGGTCTCTCGAATCAGTCTTGGATCCGAGCTGCCTCGTGCAGTTTCCACACATATAACAACCCAAACAAGCCGCACTCTATCTGCGGTCTCTCGAATCCGTCTTGTATCCGAGCTGCCTAGTGCACTTTCCAAACATATAACAAACCAGACAAGCCACACTCTATCTGCGGTCTCTCGAATCCGTCTTAGATCCGAGCTGCACTTGCAGTTTCCAACCATATAACAAAACACATGCACTCTTGCACAGTCTTTGTGGTTTCTCAATTAAAAAATTAAAAACTAAAATAAAGTAAAATTATAATAATAATAATAAAAGCTACAGAATAACAAAATACAATATCTCAACAAAATTGATAAAATGTAACACATAATAGTGCAAGTCAAACACAAGCCGCAATCTTTGCGGGAATACAAAGCAAATCTATAAAAACAATCATATAATTACTACCAGTTGTAAGGCCCTTCTGAGATAAAAATTAGTTAAATGCTTTGGTAAAAAGGTAGGTTTTAAGCTGTCTTTTAAAAATGTCTAGCGTATTTGCTTCTCTGATATTTATGGGTAATTTGTTCCATAGTTTTGGGGCATAATTGGCAAAGGCAGCATCACCAATCTTCTTATGGCTGCTTCCGGCGACCTCTAATAGGCCTGCATTTGATGATCGCAGTGTTCTAGCTGGTGTGTAGTTTATAAGAGAGTTAGCAATGTAGCTAGGTCCTTGTCTGTGTAGAGCTTTGTATGTGAGGAATAGGACCTTAAAGTCAATTCTGAAGGTAACAGGGAGCCAGTTTAAAGTAGCTAGGACAGGACTAATGTGTTCTCTCCTTTTAGTTTTGGTTAATAATCTAGCTGCAGAATTTTGAATGAGCTGTAGTCTTTCAGTGTTTTTTTGGGGAAGACCAGCGAAAAGTGTGTTACAGTAGTCCAGCCGGCTGGATATAAAAGCATGAATTAACTTCTCTGCATCATTTTGGTTTATGAATGGTCGTACCTTTGCTATATTCCTCAGGTGAAAGAAAGCAGTTTTGGTCACTTTATTAATGTGGGAGTTGAAATTCAAATCTGAGTCCAGGATTACACCGAGACTTGCCACCTCTGGTTTAAGCCAGGGGGTTAAACTTCCTAGATTCTTAGTAAGGATCTCTCTTTTGGATTTGGGGCCACATAGTAGGACTTCAGTTTTGTCTTCATTTAATTTAAGAAAGTTATCATTCATCCATTTGTTTATCGCCAACAGGCAGCTGGTAATGGAATTGATGGCCGTTGCATCGTTGGGTTCAGTGGATATATATAGTTGTGTGTCGTCCGCATAGCTATGGAAATTAATGTTATGTTCTCTGATTATGTCACAGAGTGGTAACATATAAAGAGAAAAAAGTAATGGACCTAGGCAGCTTCCTTGAGCAACCCCGTAGCAGTTCTCATGTTTCTTAGACCTATGGTCTCCTAAACTAACATAAAACTTCCTTCCTGTGATATATGATTTCATCCAGTTCAATACACTATCCGTGAACCCAATAAGCTTTTCCAGTCTATTGATTAGGATGTTGTGATCAATGGTATCAAATGCTGCACTAAGATCTAAAAGGATAAGGATAGAGACTTTATTTGCATCAGAGTTTAGTCTGAGGTCGCTAATTATTTTGGTGAGAGCAGTTTCAGTCCTGTGATATTTCCTGAAACCTGACTGCGAGACTTCCAGAATGTTATTTTCTTCAAGAAAAGAATTTAGTTGCACTGAAACTATCTTTTCCAGTACTAATAAATGGAAGGTTTGATATTGGTCTGTAATTTGCAAGTAGACTGTTATCCAATTTGGGTTTCTTTACAGTTTTTCTCAATTGGTTTGGCTCATTTCACGAAACAGAAATGACATTCTCAAAACAACACGTGCAAACCTCCAAACCGCTGGGCACTTGTTCACCACAGATTGGAATTGTTCATTCCTTTAATCAAATTGCAATTGTATTAGCACATCCTTGTAAATGACAAGTGCAATTGCCTACAGTTTGCACACATTTCAAATGATTTTGCACATCTTTGAAATGGTTAGGTATAATTGCCTTCAATTAGGCCAACTATCAATTGAAAATATCTTGCTGGTCTAAACTGACTGTTATTTCTCAGTCAAGTGGTTGTTCTCTGCAAAACATATTGGCATAATTTCCTTGTGTACATCATCAGCTGCACAATAGTTCACTCCACTGTCAAAATCTTTCAGGCACATAATACCATGAAAAACATAATAGTATATACTGTAATATGGATCTCTTGGATCATCTACTTACAGTCATTGTCAGGTGCAACTAGAACTTTACTAAACAAGGGGACACATCCGATCACCAATCACACAGTAAGTTTAGTTAGCTGACAGGAGCTATCCAGGAGTATAAATCCTTCCATCAAATATTTAGAGCTTGTCCCAGGCCAGCTCGGGGGAAACATCACTGTTTTTGCTGCCATTTCAGAGAATGGTATGTAGTCACCCACATTCCCAGTCTTGGCCCATACAATACCCAGACACTCCTGGTGTCCTTGGACTGCCTGCACTCTGATCTTATCCCTCTACATGAGACCACTGTCTTACATTTGTCATTGTGTGGGACAATGTAAGCTTCCACCGTCACCCGCTCATCAGGATTCACTGCCCATCAAAGAATGCTAATGGTGCTCATATCACCTAACTCCCCATTCCTTAAACCTATCCAGGAGGTTTTTTCTGCATGAAGGTGGAGGGTTTATGAGCATCGGGCTCAAAACCAGAGGTCCCTGCTCCAGGCAATGGATGCTGCTTGTGATGATGTCACAGCAGATCAGTGTAGGGGATTGTTGCGGCATGAACAACAATTCTTCCCCTGTTGCATCGTAAGGGAGAACATCAGATGTGATGTCAATGAAATCTGTGGCCAGACAGACAGTGAGGACGACAACTAGTGAAACTCCAGCTTTGCTTTACTTTCTTACTGTATTTGTTTCCTTTTTGCCATGAAATGCACCCTCTGCAACTCTGACTAGGAGGGGGTCACTTGCCTGAAACTTACTGTGGTTACTCATACTACTAGTGTAGGTTATACATAATGTTAGTTTTGATGTGCTTATTGTATGAAAGTATATTGTGCTGTACACATTTCCTGTAACAGTAACCATGATGTATGGCAATTACAGTAACAATTTCCATGGCAGTGTAAGTGCAATATGTGATGTGAAACCTTGTAGGTTACTCTTGAATTACTGTAATCTTTTTTCTGTTTGATACACATTTACATTTTACATGTATTCATTTAGCAGACGCTTTTATCCAAAGCGACTTCCAAGCTGTCTGCTTTACAAAAGTGCATAGGTCAATGGTCCTAAACAATGAGATAGCCACAAAAACATTGTGGTTAGCCAAAACATGAAGCATACATTACAGTATTGTTGCTTGCTTTTCTACAGGTGCACTCTTGCACTTTTGAGGTTCATTTTGTTTAGTTGTAACTTGTTTGGCTACATGCTCTTATGGTTCTTCTCTTTGGCACTTTCTGTATTTGGGTTTTTCACAATGTATGCTTCATGTTTTGGCTACCCGAAATGTTTGGGGCTATCGCGTTGTTACTGTATGATCAGTTACCTATGCACTCTTGTAAAGCTCTCTTGGAAGTCGCTTTGGATGAAAGCATCTGCTAAATGAATAAATTTACACTGTAAATGCAGATTGAGACACATTGTATTCTGGAAAGAAAACATCTACTACAGTAACTGTAGCACAGTGCACATGAGGGATATTTTTAAGGTCCACTGCCATACTGACAAAACATCTAAACATTTTGACCTGCAGTGTTTACACAATGCCAAAGGGACTTTTCATTTTGGGGGCACTGACTATTTGTATGAGAGAAGGATTTAGTTTTGACTGATAAGTTGTCTGTTTTAGGAAAGAGATGACCCTTTGCAGGTGTTCCATGGTGTTTTGCTGAACCATCTGGGTTATTTTGGCAAATGTATTTAAAGGTTTGAGAATGTTCAATTTTTTCGAGCGATGAGCCAAAGCAATCGAGAAGGAACTTTTCATTTTGAGGGCACTGACTATTTATATGAGAAAATGATTTGGTTTTGAAGCATGAGTTAACTGTTTTGGGTGAGATATGACCTTTTGAAGGTGATCTATGTAGTTGTGCTGAACCATATAGGCTATTTTGCTAAATGCACGTGGAGCTTTGAGAATGTCATTTCTGTTTCAAGAATTGAGCCAAAGCAATCGAGAAAAACTGTAATAGGGGCTTTACAACAGCTGTTTTGAAGGCATCTGGGAAGACGCCAGTTCTAAGGGATGTTTTTATAATCTCTAGCACCGGACCTGAGACACTATTAAACACTTGCTTAAAGAATGTTGTGGGTATAGGATCAATATCTGAGGTTGTGGAGTTAGATTCACTGACAATTTTTGAAAGTTCACTAAGTGTGATACAGGTAAATGTGCTCATGGTTATGTTGCAGAATCTACTGATGTCAGTTTCGACCCCACTATTACTACTACTAGCTCTGATCAAAGTTATTTTGTTCTTGAAGAACAAAGCAAGCTCTTCACATTTAACTGCTGAGGATGGAGGGGGGGCAGGGACAGTGTTTAGCAGCTGGTCAATGGTAGAGAAAAGAACTCTGGAGTTTCTGGCATTTTCTGTAATAATGTTGGATAAATATTCTCTCCTCGCTAGACGGATAGTTTTGTTGTAGGTGGTTAGTGTATCTTTATAGATATTGTAGTGAATAGTGATCTTTGTTTTCCTCCATTTTCTCTCTGCTGCACGGCATTTTCTTTTAGTTTCACTAACATTTTTATATCTCAGCCATGGGGAGGTTCTGCTTGTGGACTTCTTTTTGGTTTTCAGTGGTGCAGCAGAGTCTAACAAAGATAATAGTGCATCATTGAGGTTCTCAACCATTTCATTCAGAGAGCAATCATGATTAGTTGGTTCATATAGAGCAAATTGTTCAGAAAATGTAATCATAGCTGTATCGTCTAAATATCTTCTTTGGACTAAGAATTCTTTTGTGGTTTTTGTTAGGATGATTTCCACATTAAAAAGTATACAATGATGGTCTGAGAGGGGTAGATCAGTTATTGAGATATTATTGATATTTAGTCCAGTTGTTATCACTAGATCTAGTGTGTTTCCGTGCCGGTGTGTTGGGTCTGTTATGTGTTGAGTTAGATTGAGACTATCTAGGAGATTCAAGAGCTCAATAGTTCTTGGGTTGGCTTTTTTATTTACTTGGATATTTAAGTCTCCGTTTAAAACTACTTTGTCATATCTAGTGACACATAGTGATAATAGTTCAGAGAATTTTTGTATGAATATTGGCGAGTGCTTGGGTGGCCGATATATAATGACAAAAAGTATTGATTCGGTTTTGAGCTCTATAGCAAGATATTCATATGAGGTGAATTCACCTAGCTCAGTGATTTTGAACAATAGTTCAGAGGAGAAAATAGCTGCGACTCCTCCACCTTTTTTGGATTTCCTAGAAACTTGGTGGAAGCTGTAATCTGGCGGACACGCTTCTATCAAAGTTGCTGTTGCCGTGTCGTTGTTTAGCCAGGTTTCTGTTAAACAGATTCAGTCTAATTTGTTTTCTTTGACCAGATCATTAACTAGAAATGTTTTGTTATTTAGTGATCTAACATTTAGAAGGGCCACTTTAATCTCTGGGGTATTAACAGATAAAACAGGGGTTGATAAATCTGTTTGAAGAATATGGATAGTTCTGTGACTTCTAACACTAGTTTCAGGTTTGTAACCATGCATTTTACCATGCCATTTTCTGTTTGTGATGATGACCGGTATGTCCAATGAAATAGCATGGTGGCTGTCCTAGCGTAGCTTTTCATTGGGAAAGTCTAGGTCACTGAGCTGTTCCATCACAAGGGAATTCATCCGGGGGGTGCAGATCTGTGCAAGGCCCATGTCCTTGCAGGAGGCTGTTTGAATGTTCTGTTCTGTTCCATGGGAGGTTGTTTGGTATGTGTCAGTCAGCTTAGACACAACAGGGATAGGGGGAGCAACTTGATTTGTGGTCAGGAGCACGTGACTGATGTTTGCTGTTAGTAGTTGAGATCCTCTACGGTTTGGGTGGAGTCCGTCAGCTTGAAAACGGTCTGCACAGTTCCAGAACACATTGAAATTATCGATAAATCTCAGTTTGTGTGCCAGACAGACAGATGCCAACCATGTGTTGAAAGATAGAGGTGACAGTGAGTATTATGATTGTGTCATTATGCTGCAGTCAAACATTACATATGGCAGGGGCAGCAACATTGAAGCTACTAGTTTGTTTACCCTTTAAATACACAATCTAAGCCATCTGAAATGAGGCACAATGCTCGAAATGATTGGAATCATACCAAAATTACATTTCCTCTCAATGTGGTATTCAATAGCCTATACAATGCTTATGCTAAGGCTTGACATTTTACTATATTTTCCATTGCCTCCTAGTCAGAGAATGAAGAAACTACTATTAACAGGGAAGACCTGGATAAACTCTTCTCTGGGACCAGCACAGCAGAGCCAGCTTCATCACAGCCAGCTTCTACACAGCCAGCCTCTACACGGCCAGCTCCTTCACAGCCATCTCAGCGCCGAAAGAGGAAAGGCTCAGAAGAGGCAATCCTGCAGAGGCTGGAGGAGCTACGGAGGATCCGGGAGGAGAGACAGGCCAGAGCAGAGAACGAGGACAGTGTTTTTGGCAACATGGTGGCCAGCATGCTCCAAAAACTGCCTCCACAGAAGAAGAGCGAATCAAAGTTTGCCATACACAAACTCCTATTTGAGATGGAGCAAGCAGGGCAAAATACAGAGGAGTAGTCTCACAATAAAAAAATAAATCAAAGATTTTGATGACATTTACATTTATTCATTTAGCAGACGCTTTTATCCAAAGCGACTTCCAAGAGAGAGCTTTACAAAGTGCATAGGTCACTGATAATAACAACAAGATAGCCCCAAAGCATTGCAGGTAGCCAAAAACAGAAGTACACATTTTGAACAACCAATAATAAGTGCTAAAGGGAAGAAACCATAAGAGCATGTAGTTAAGCAAATGACAATACACAACATGAATCTCTAAGTGCAAGTGTACCTGTAGGAAAGCAATAAAAATAGGATTAAATATAATACAACAGTTTAAATCAGCTACCACTAACCAACAAGAGCAACAGTCTAAGCAAGAGTCATTGTGATCCTTGAGGAAACTAGCGTTGGGTTCAACAAACCATTCCTAAGTACCGTTGTACTCCCGGAACAAGTCTGCGAGGCAGGCCTCAATCCTAGCTGAGATCCCCGGATCGGTCGGGGGGAACGACAGGTACAGCTGCGTGTCGTCAGCGTAGCAGTGGTAGGAGAAGCCATGGGAGGTGATGATTGGTCCAAGTGAGGTGGTGTACAGAGAGAAGAGGAGGGGTCCAAGGACGGAGCCCTGTGGGACACCAGTGGAGAGCTGGCGAGGGTCTGACACTTGACAACATGATGAGATGTATATTATTTATTATTGCAGTATATTAGTATTTATTATTGCAGTTATTGTTGTGGCGGGTGGGGATTGAGGAAACCTCTTCTGATGTGGTCAAGCTGCCAGGGTACCTGACCCTGTGGTGATTGAAAAAACATATTGAGGTCATCCCTGGTGGCAACGGCAGCTTGGGATGCCCTCGCGTTTGACAGACGCCTAATATCGATGAGGTTATTGTCCCCGGTAACCACCCTTCTCCACTCCCCTGGCTGGATCTCCTGAGCTGCTGACACTGTGTCAGTGAAGTTTGGTGGGATATACCTGACAGATAAAATATCTAAAAACACACATTATACAGGTTCTGAGTTGGATTATATAGGTATAACAAGGCTAGACTTTTAAAGATCTTTGATTCCTATTTGATTCCTGTTGCTGCAATTACACCTGAATCTATAATAATACCTAGTGGCCAAGGAGTTTGCAGCGTCTGTGTAACACAGGTAGTTGTGGAGAGCCACACAGGCATTGACCACATCAACCACCTTCTTTGGATGGAACTCGATGGGCCAACCAAGGACCCTCCATCGCGCAGACATTATTCTAAAAGTGTTTTCGATCACCCTCCTGGCTCTTGAGTGCCTGTAGTAATAGATTTTTTTTCCTTCATCAAGATTGGGAAATAGATTTGGCTTTGATGTAGCAGGCTCTCTGTCAGCAGTATTTTTTAAATGTTTGCCATGTCACATAGTCATTGTTCTATATAAATGGAAGAAAAATAGCCACACTGTTTTAAATGTATTATAAAAGTCATAATCCAATGTGTCAGCAGTTTTCAATAAATTGATATCTTGGAGTCTTTGTCTTGAAACAAGAAGACTAATGTTTTCCAACATAGCATGCTTAAAAATGGTATGACATGTCAAAAAAAGCTTGTTTCATATGAGATATGACTTCAAACAAGATGTTTCACTTAACAAGATATTCAAGATGCATTGTCTAAAAACAAGTTCTTTATAACTAAATGAAATCTCACTCTTTAGGGGATTGTGTCTTATATTAAGTGTGATGATACATTTTGGCTAGAAATGAGCAAAATACGCTTGGTAAGATTTTGAGTTTTTGCAGTGTAGCAGAGCCCATATTAGACATTCTCTGGTACTAGCCTAGTGTTTATTTCATATCGATTTCAATGGTCTCAAAGCGGGCTTTGGTCTGTTGTCTCCCCAACGTGATGAGATATAGACAACGTGAATGTCATGCAATGCATTGTGGGGGAAAGAAGAATCATTGCAAAAAGTAGCAACTTTTTCGTATTATATTATGTTTTGAGACACCGAACAACCTGAAATACAATGGCAGTGTAACAGTTTAAATGTTTATTACCAACAACCAAATAGCGCAGATTCGTTGGAAAAATCAACCTGCCAAATGGTCTTTAAGGGTCTCTGGGAGATGTTCTGCCCCGTATCATGCCTGGGACTTGCTGGGGGGCAGAGGAACAGGAAGAGGATGAGAAGCAGGAGAAGGAAGCACAGAGGAGCTAGCCCTGCCCAGGCCTGGTAAAAGACTCTTCATTTCACACAGCACGTGTTCACATTAAATAGAGATGCAAGGGGTTGTGTGGTATATTGTTAGCATTAAGAAAACCTCATATATGTGTGTGTATGTGTGAGTGTATGTGCGTGTGTGTACCTTGTTCTAAAGCTTGGACTTGACACAATAAGCCCGCCCCCCTCCATGTCTCTCCTGTATGGCCGTCTTTGAAATCCAATCAGAATTGTGTCGACTTGTCCTATTCACTGGCCTTCCACTTTGATATCTAAAGCAAGGCTTTATCTTGTTATCTTGTTGTGCTGTTGTATTCCCCGGAAACACACACACACCTCCCCTGGGATGGATAAATGCCTAACAACACACTCTCTCTCATCCACATCATACAGCAGACCAAAAAGCTTTGTGTTTTATGTTTGAACTGAAATAGGGATTTTCCAGTGACCATGCTATTGATGATGAGCTTAAAACATCAGATGAATAATTCATGAGTTGGATCTGTATTTGTGTGTGTATGACTAAGGATGTGTGCATGCAAAATGGGTGGTTGAAGACTGCATCGTCTGCATGTTTCCGGAGAGGAAGCAGGCCAGATTGTATGCAAGTGAATATGAAAGTTTCCTGAAAGGAAAGCCAGGGAATAACATAGAACACATGAATTATAGCAAGAAACTGATTGTCTGCTCCAGCAATATATTGAATTGGCATGATATCTCAAATATTAATCAAGTGCCACTAGATAGTTTATTATAATATTTATTTACAGAAAAAAACTATGTGTATATACAGTATGTATAGTATATGTCTATATACAGTATATATTCAATTATGATTCATGCCCAATAACCTATAGGGTAACATGCATCTATATTGACAAAGACACAATTACTGTTTAAGTCATTGGCTCAGCTTGTGATGAGACATTTGGGTCCATCTGTCAGGGATCAAAAATAAGAGTGACAGCTAAATCTATCATAAATTTATGATATTTGAATGCATGACTGTGTCGTGAAAATCTGAGGCTGTTACTTTCAAACTCAGCCAAATAGGAACCCCCACCTACTCTACTTGTGAATGTCTATTGAAAGACAGAATCTATCATTTAGAACCTCAAGCATTTGTAATAATTTACATTTACAATACATTTAGTCATTTAGCAGACACATTTATCCAAAGCGACTTACAAGAAAGCATTACAAAAAGTGCATAGGTCATAGATCATAAACAACGAGATAGCCCCAAAAACATTGCGGGTAGCCAAAACATGAAGCATACATTCTGAAAAGCAAATAAGTCCATCGGTGGAACCAGAAGAGCATGTAGTTAAACACATTTCAATTAAACAACATGATCCTTGAAAGTGCTAGGGTGTACCTCAAGGAAAGCATTTAAAAATGTTTGCCTGTTCTTGATGTAGCTTGCTTAACACGTTAGTAAAGTGGTCAAACTGCCAAGTTCCACCCATGGGACACTAGTAGCCTGCATCTCTGGTATCACACAAATCTTTCTGATGCTGTCTGTATCTGGCACTGTGAGAGAAGGTGACACACAAAAGTAGACGTCTAGTAGGGAGGACAAACGTTCTGCTCTCAATGTAATCACAACGGAGAGTTCCAAGCGTCAACAAATGCCAAACTGAACTTATTGCTCATTTAACATTGTGATAAAAAACACAATTGTGATATTTAATGTACAGTACGATGTACGCTGATATTATCAGTACATTTACTTTCGAAAACAGTAGTCAATTTTCGTTTGATGACTGAGTCGTTAGCGTAATTAGCCTCTGTTTAACGACATATACGATAGCGGTCTGTGATACATCCGTTTTCAATCGTTAAAATAATAAACATGCCTCACATATCGATGAACCTTTTATGATTTATTATGACATTATATTACTAGTAAACAATTCATGGGTACAATTGTCCTTATATACCTGTAGTTTTAAACCAGTGTAGCTCACTGTAATGCTGTACGCGACGCGGTTTAGAAAAACGTAATTCTACTGCTGTTTAGGAAGCCAAACGGCGACAGTAAAATCTCGGCACTCCCCTTACAAAAATCAAAATTCCCAGATGAGTTTTTCAATTGGTGAATCAACCTGTCACTCAAATTAGAGCCAATCCCTGTGTGAATACCATCCCGTATGTGGCACAGAGGTTTTCCCATTTTAAGAGGTCTGTAAATGGCTGAGAGCACTTTAAGCCATTGCCTACTAACCTGAACTTCAATGCCACAGCCTCAATTTGATGTCATTGTGTTAATGAAGGTCTCCTCTACAGGACTGGGAAAACCGCGAACATTTCCCAGCTGGGGGATTTTTTTATAATCGAGCTTATGTCCTAGGAGTGCCCCTGTTTAAGAGCTACATTTTGAGTGCTAACAAACTCCCCATCGCTCTACCCAGCCAGTTAGCTTGCCACAAGCATTCCTCTCCCTGCTTCATTAACAAAATATGGACAGATGTGCCTTGTTTTCGCTCATTTAATCCGATCGCCCTTAAAATCGGTTAACATATAGTGGAAACGTACATCTACGAATCTGTGGTCTCAAATATACATAAAGATGAACATTTTTTTATTCCAGCGCGTTCAAACAGTCCCCTCAGTAAAGGTTGGCTAGCAACTTACAGCAGCAGCCTGGCCCAGACAGGTGGGGGGAGGGGCGCAAAGGGCACACTTAACAGTGGTATTTTGTTCCAACTCATTTTTTAGACAACTCATTCATTTGTAGCAGATAAACATCTAAAAACATTCGAGCTAGTAGGCCCGAAAACTAGGATTGATCCAATGCCTGTGTGAATACCATCCCGAATGTGGCACTGGCGTTTTAACAGTTTAAGACGTCTGTAATTAGCCGAGTGGTCTTTACACCCTTGGCTACTAACCTGAACTTTAATGCCACAACCTTAACTTGATGTCAATCTGTTCAGAAAAATGTCCTCTACAGGACTGTGAAACCGCTAAAATTTTCCAGCTCGGACATTTGAGTTATTTGAGTTTAAGCCCGATGAGTGCCTGCAACCATTCACTGCAACGCTTCATGGAACTCGACTCGGAATCAGACTCAGAATCTGAGCTTCAGGGACGCTTGTCAAAAAAAGACAACATTTGGTGGTCAAGCATTTTAGAATTGTTAATGTGATGTGTTCCCTTCTTATTTAAGACAAAATACTTCACAAGCAAGAGGTTTGTTAATGTAACTGTATACATATTTCACTCATATTGGCTAATCAGCTAACATGTTAAAGTAGTTTACATCCAAAGTCGCTGTTGTAAAACTAGCCTCTTTTTCACTAACTGCTGATTAACGGAAGTAGCTTCGAGGTAAAATTCAAAACCTTTAAAAACGTCTACATTTAGCAAATATTGTTGATATTATTGTGCACACGTATTTTAATATCGTAAATATGTCATTTAATTCCATAATTTCACCAGGAATAACTTATAAAAACGTATTTCAGGAAAAACGCTCAAACGGGTTTGTCCTCCCTACAGTACGTCTAGCACTGCGAGAACTATTTTTACACCGCCTGCGTATTTTAGCGAGTGGTGTGAGCCGGTTGTTATGGTACAGATTATGTAAGGTCAGTTTGAGGTGTTGCCATGGAGACTGCTTTGCACCGGCTAAAGGCCGTTATATGGTACTCCGTACTTCACGATAACGGACACATGGGAAGGGCCTACGCATAGATGGAACGCCCTGAAACGCCCTCTCCGGGGTAGGGTGACCAGATGTCCCGCTTTGTGCGGGACAGTCCCGCATTTCTATCATTTTTCACCCGTCCCGCAAATTGAGACGTTGTCCCGCATTCTTACCGATAGTCAGACTCCAAATTTTGAAATGCGTGTTTTATCAAACAGTTGTTTGTGTGTGTAGACAGCCGTGAGGGCTGTCATCAGAGGGCGCCTAGACTCGGCTAGGCTATTTCATAGATGGGCTATGGCTATTTGCTATTTCATCATGTCTGGGACGCGGACCTATGACGCGGAAGAAGTTAAGCGCGCCAATCGAAACAATAGAAATCAGGTCAGAACGGCAAGCAGCAGACATGGAGGAAAACACGACTAGTGATTCTAGCAAAGTGTCGTGTGAAATTTGCTCAAGTCAATTTTCCATTTCACACGGAGGTGAATACGACGTCAAACGACACAAACAGTGCGAGGCACATAAAAAACGTGTTGCTCAAAAAGAGTCTTGCCAGTCTATGGATACGTTCCTGCTAAAACCCAAACAAGAGTCAAACGCCAACAAGGTAACTGCAGCTGAACTAACTAGTGTTTACCACACTGTAAAACACTCACTATCATACAGGTCAGAAGACTGTGGTAATAAGCTAGCATCTACCATGTTTCCAGACTCTGAGATTGCAAAGAAAATGTCATGTGGTCGTACAAAGGCAGCATCCATAGTAACAGATGTGCTTGCACCTGCCTCTGTAGGAGAGTTGTTTGAGAGAATTAAAAATGCCAGTGGTTCAAGAGCTCCCAAGTGATAGAAAAGTCCACACGCCATTTTTTTCAGTGGCTTCAGATGCATCTAATCATGGCACTACAAAACTCTTCCCACTGTCGTTACGATATTGGACACCAGAGCTGGGTTTGAAAACTAAGATACTGGACTTTTATGAAGATAGCCAAGAGTCAGCTGCTGCCATACACCACCAGATAAAGAGCAAGTTAGAGGAAAATGGTCTGCAACTGGAAATGATTTCAGCTTACACTGCAGACAATGCTAGTATGAACTATGGGAAAAACAACTCGGTTTACCAAAAGCTAAAGGCAGAAAATAGTGGCATCATCAAGGCAAACTGTATGGCCCACATAGTGCACAACTGTGCAAAGCATGCTGGAGACATGCTGAACATTGACATTGAATCTGTAGTCAACAAAATATTCAGCCACTTTTCAGTCTCAGCAAAGCGCACAGAGGAATTAAAAGCAGTGTTCGCCTTTGTGGAGGAAGACTATCATGCTGTACGGCGACATGTACCAACAAGGTGGTTAAGTCTGTGGCCTGCTGTCCAGAGGCTACATAACAGCTGGGCAGCTATCAAGAGCTACTTCTTGTCGCTGGGAGAGAGTGAGTGCCCAAAAGTACTGTGGAAGCTCTTAAAATCAGATCAGGATGGTGAGGGGCATCCCATTGAGCTGCAGGCCTACCTGGCTTTCCTCAACAACATACTCAAGGTGTTCCATGACGTTGTGCTGCTGTTGAAGGGACAGGATGGGACCATCTGTGAGCTCTATGACATCATGCAGACCCTCAAGACCAAGCTCAATCAGCGACAGATCGATTCCTTCTTTGGAATGGAGACCAGTGCGATTGTCCAACAGTTTCCGGACCAAAAGGCAGCATCAATCAAAGAGGATATGTCCAACTTCTACCAGACAGCACTCAACTACCTGGAAAAATGGTATGACTTCAACGACACCAACTATCAGAAGAAAGTTGCCTGCTTGTCACTGAAGAACAGCTTTACATTCACCCAGCTCAGTGATGCCGTGGAGGCCCTACATATAGGGGGGAAACTGGACATGGACGAACTCTACGAGGAGTACTGTGTGACTCTGCCACGCCAGCCGGAAATTGTGCAGAGAAGAGCTCCTGTTGTGGAGAAGTGGTCGACCTTTCTCAAAAGCACGAAGACACCAAACCTGACTGCAGTTGCCTCCTTTGTCTTCAGCATCCCAATAACCAACGCATCTGTAGAGAGTGTTTTCCCTGATGACTGCAGCCTGGACCAACCAGAGGAACCGTTGCTCTGTGGAGCTTATCAAGAGTGAAATTCAAGTCAAGACCAACTTTGAATACAGTTGTAAGGAATTCTACAGTTATGCACTTAAGCAGAAAGCCTTATTAGAAGCTGCAAGCTCAAGCAAGAAGTATAAAGCCAAGAAGATCATCTAAGGTAAGATAAACATTGTCTATATAAATTTAGAATATTGTGAGCACTGAGCCAGTGTGGTGCTAGATTTTAAAACAATGCTCTATTCTTGTGTTTTGCTGGCAGGTGCTTTCCGTGGTGCTGAGAGTGCATCGTCTGTGTGGGCCTGCAGTTGTTGCTGTGATGTAGAGAACTGAAAACAAAATTCAGCCAGGTGCTCTCCTTGGTGCTGGAATAGCATTAATTGTGTATTTTTCTATGATTAACTAAACATGTTTCATTAAAGTGTTTGCTCTAGTTAAATATACTCAAGCACATACAGTATTCAAGTAGAACATTTATTTTGTGTAGTTTATCTCTATGTGATTCTGAGCTGAGTGAGTTTAGTTATGTTCAGATAATCAGCCTATGTGCTCCATGTTCTACTTGAATACTGTATGTGCTTCAGTTTATTTTTTTCTAGAGCAAACACTTTATTGAAAAATGAAAACATATTATTTTATTTAAGTTTGTGTTACCTCCTGACCAGTATTGATTTGCACTTCAGGTTTTATTTATTATTTTATGTAGTGCCTATACCAATTTGTGCGTTTTTGTAGCATTACTTGGTCCAGTAACTGCAGAGCATTTTCAAATGCATTTATTTTGTGTAGTTTATCTCTATGTGATTCTGAACTGATTAAGTTTTGTTATGTTCAGATAATCAGCCTATGTGCCCCATGTATCCAGTGTATGTTCTACTTGAATGTATGTACTTCAGTTTATTGTTTCACTAGAGCAAACACTTAAATGTGGTTGTGTTGTTGTTGCTCTCTGTTGTTGGAGAAAAGGCACATTAAAGGACAATATTTGAAAGAACAATTGTAGCCTTGTCTTTCTGTTTGATTGTACACAGTCAGGAGTGTTAACTTGAGGGGCACTGTGAAACAGCATGAAAACTCCATTGGGAAAGTTGCATTTAAATACATTTGTTACTTTTTTGTTTGCAGGCTGTTATGTGCTGCTGAATCAACCAAATGGCAAATCATAGTAACGTTATAGCAAAGGGGAAGAATAGAAATGTTTATTTAAATTTAATTTTATTTTAGACTGCCTCGATGCATTGATATCTCACATTGTCCCACATTGTCCCACACAAACGTTGTCTTTGTCCCACATCTGGTGAATTGGGATCTGGTCACCCTACTCCGGGGCCGTCGGAGAGCTCTCCCTTGCACCGTTGAAATTCCTGTCGATCCGTCATGCCGTGCTGTACAGCGACGGATACCCCTTGGCCGTGGTCCGCTACGACATCATTTCCAAACGACATCATTTCCTATTTTGACAGAAAGGCGTTTTCTCTAAGGTCGTCTTTTTGAAAGACGTCTGTGATGAGAACTTCTTGGAGAGAAAGTTTATTGTGAGCTAGTTTATGCTCTACTCTAGCGAATTCAGAAACGTGAGTCTGTTGTCTGTGCACTGACTGCCACAGTTTAGTGACCTAGAGTAGTACATTGTAGTTTTGACTGTACATACAGTTTGTATGGATCTTTTTGTTTCCAATTATATCTGTCTTTTTATTTATAATTTTTCACATTGGATTATACACTTGGTGGTGGAGAAATTAATTCACAAAACCAGCCTTGTCTATATCGCAGGGGTGTCAAACTCATTTTCACCGAGGGCCACATCAGCATTATGGTTGCCGTCAAAGGGCCAGTTGTATCTACGATGTAACGTCAGTAACGATGTAAAAACATGATGTTTTTGTTGTAGCTTTTGTGAACATAGGGCCTATTATGTTGCAATTGAAGTCCATCTTTTAATTCTTGGACAATCTGCTGGTTTTCTTGGAGGATAAATTTGCTAATTTTTCTCAGTGATTGGTGACAAAATGCAAGCGCGCATAGCGCAAGAGCAAAACTTTTTTTTGCCCTTCATTTGAACGCAGAATAGCTTTTTGAGCTTTAAGTAAAATAAACATTGCCGTTCTCCAATTGGTAAAACCTTGTCTAATGAAGGTGATGTCTTCATCATTTCTGGCTCCAAATTGTCGACAAGGGAAGCAGAAACTAGCTAGCTTGGCTGAGTACTCTAACCAAGTTTGAGAGCGATACCAACTTGGGTTGAATGCCCGAGGACCTTGGCTGAAAATGCACATGGGGTACGTTCGCAGAACCGGCTGCATTGGAGTGCCGTCATTCAAACCATGCGCGCCTTCACCCAGTTAAACTTTGCGTTTAACACTGATGTGCATACACTGCTTTCTAGAGGCGGGATGTCGTCACTTTGCCGTAACACAATCGAAATGCATGGTGAGAGATGTCGTTTACAACATACATATTACCTAGCAATCATCATTGCTGATCACAAAAATACCAAAGAAAATAAGAACGTAATTATTTCATGGAATCGTTTTTTAATAGTTTCTATAGTGTATATAAGATAAGCATGTCATTTTGTTATAGAGTGCTACTATTTCCCCCACAAATAATACCCACCACGATAGAGATAAGTTTGCTCTTTCAGGTGGTTATATTGCATTAGACACAGTCTTTAATATAATATTATGTGACTGCACCTGCAGCACTCATCGTCTGACTAGTGACAGCTGGTAGGAGGGTCACATGTGTGATGAAAGGTGGGAGATAAACAACGACGATTTATAACTTACAAAGACACCACAAAGCAACGTGTTTTCAACAAAAAAACGCTTCTCCACCTACTGTTCTGGCGGTGAATTGTTTTCAAAACCCCCAGCCTTCGGAGAACCATAAAGGCAACAGAAATGCGAATTAATCCGTCCTATCCGGAGGCCCGCCCATCCGTAACGGAGTCTGAGTACCATACTGGCACCTTAAGGGTGATTCAGCAGCTCTTCAGTGGTGTGTGTGTGTCAGCAGACCCACCCCCAAGAGGTGAAATAGATTTCATCTGAATAACACATCCAGCTATTTATCCACAAACAATATATAGCCTGCCTGCCCGAGAGTGGGTTGGAGGTACCACTTATACTTCTATCACCCACCCTTCTTATTTTCTCCTTTCTCTCTTTCTATCTTGTTCTGTTATTTCCTCCACAATCCATCTATCCAAGTATGCTATTTACATGGTCTGTGTTTGGGAGAACAGAGTTTGAATGTTGGATGGCAGAATGATCATCTTGCTCACTCAGTTTCTATATATCTCATCATTACTCCTTTTGTTCTTCGCTCATTTTTGCTCTCCCAATTGGAGAGAGTGGAAGTGGATATCTTTCCTTGTTCATTGGGTGTGCTCAAGTGTTACGCACACGCCTAGTGGCAGGGTGAGAGGGAGCTAGATTCCTGTCTCAGGAGTAACTTTTAATTGTAACATTTTAGTGGCACAGTGTCGCACATGGTGGTGATTGGAGGAGAGTGGAATGGTGTCCTGATTGGGGCCCGGGTAATTAAGGGGAGGAGTTTATTGTTTTTAAACTCCCGGATGGCGGAAAGAAGGGGGGAACCTGAGAGTTGTCTCAAGAGTGTCACCATCAATGCGACCGGTTGTCCCCTTGGGTTTCTGTTTCCCCACTTCTGCAGATCCATATTTATGTTGCACAAGCCGTGCTTAATGAACATCTATATACACTGATCAACCCGACCAACCGAGAGCGAGCTGTCCGCCGAACCTAACGGCGGCTTGGGCTGTCCTGGAGCTTGGGGTGGGAGTCTACCTGGCTGGGGTGAGTGTTCCAGTTTTCTCCTTCCATTTTCCACCTGTCGGGGCTTGCTGCTGTTTCGGTTAGCATATGTGGTAGCCTCAGCATCCCCTTAGACAACGACGACCGTAACATCAAGCCTTCGGGGAGAGCACATCCTTTGTTCTCTCACATATATCTTATAATTATTATTTTTGCCCCGCTAAGGATTTGTCAATATTTGGACTGCATAGACAACGTCGGTGTCAAAAGTTTCGTCTTGGTAGAGATTTAGAAGCTTGTGTTTTTATTTACGTTCCGTTGCAGTTTAGGCTGAACTTAAAGGGGTCATTGACTGGGTTTTGGGTGCATTTCACACCGTTCCTTATGGTCGTCTGAAAATGGCCCGGGTGCTGTTCTATGCCCCCTGATACATCCCAAAAAAAATCCCGGGAAAAAACACTAGGTTTTCTCCTTTATGGTATGCTCATGAATCTATAGATGAGCTGCGCACTGATTGGTTGGTTTAAAACGAGTGAAGCTGCGGAGCAAAGATGCAACACGGCCACAGCACTCACTGAAACAACGAAGGTGGGGACTTGCAATAAAAACTTACACATAAATCTGTTGTGGGTACACAACACTGTTTTCAACAGATTGACTAGATATAATTTGAAATAATTACGTTGGTTGTTTCTGTTGTCGAAGCAAACAGGATCGACTTAGGTGGGTAACTGTTGAGATAATTTCTTTATCAAGTAATGCACACAGTCGTCGGTTTCAAAGAAAGTAAAATAGTTTAATATTTGCCAGCAAGGAGACAAAGTCTGATCGCAATACAAAGTTTGTCTGGTTCACAAATTATCATGTAAGACCATTTCATGGGAAGAAGTCCCCTCCTCTGCATACCAGCATATGATCTATCCCAGAGACAGAGAGGCTTGACGATATAATGATTTATTGCACCTCTAGTATGATAATGGTCAGACTAGGTCAGTTTGTTTACGTAGGCTTAGTGTCATCTATAAGTCATGTGAGGAGGGGGTTCTCTGCTGGCAAGGAATGCTAGAACCAGTACTTTTCAGGATATAATGTTCCATTCTAAATTTCTCAGACAGTAACGTTAGCACTACCAGTACAGCTTAGCAAACACACTATCGTGATTCAACTCAGCTTCAGTTAGCTCTAGCTATCTTGCAGAAAAATAGATCTGGACAAACATGCATCTTGAATTGTAGATTGACATGACAACACGGGTTATTTATTTTAATTAAACACTGTCAGGAACATGAAATAACGTTATCCCCATTCCCAATAAACTAGGCAAAATCATCACACATTCTACCATTGCTTTTGCGTTAGCAATCTAAACTAGTTTACATGCCTACGGTCTCGGTGTTTTCGCTATCTAGCTGTTCTTGTATTCCTTACAAATCAGCGTTAATAAAAAGCAGATGAGCTAGAGTCTGGGTAACATTGACTAGACAGGCTTGGCTGATGTTTGTCTAGCATAGAAGATCCCTGTGCAGTTCGACCCTCGACATATTTGCGCGAACCATTTCACCAAGGACGGTTTTGAAAACCTGGGACAATGTAAAGCAGGATTTTCTATGAAGCTGTTGCTGAAAAGAGGTGCGTTCCGACCTTAAGTTCATCACAATTGCAAGCTGTAGTATGATTTTGTCGGTAACAGTTATTAGCAATGCTAACGTCTCCTGTATCTAGCACCTGCCTTTCTCCAGTTCTTTTAAATAGATTATCTAAACAGGCGTTAGTAATAGGCTAGACTGCTTTGTTTTCTGGGTATTTTTTCGGAAGCTTCCCTTTAATGCCGACTACAGCTAGTCTAGCTAGAGTCATTTACTAAGTAAGGTAGAGCTATGTTAAAGTGTTACGAAACGTATTTAGCATTCTACCTATGCTAGATACAGGACACGTTAGCATTGCTAATAGGCTAACTGTTTGTGACAAAATCATACTTACAGCTTGCGTTTGTGATACGGTTGGAACAGCACCTCTTTTCAGCAACAGCAGCTCAGCAAATCCTTCTTTAAATTGTCCAAGGTTTTCATTCAAAACTGTCTTTGGTGAAATGGTTCGAGCAAATGAATAAATGAGGGTTGAACTTCACAGGGATCTTCTCATTGAAAAACATCAGCCATGTCTCTCGACTGTCTGGTTTTTTGGGAAGATTATGAAAAGTGTCAGCATTCCCTGTACAGCCTGTTACACTGCATTTACCAACGTAGTTCATTTTCAATATGCAAGAAAAACGTTCTTTGTAATTGTCAGAAATATTAATCTATCAAGCATTGCACAGTCAGTCGGTGAACAAGTTTAAGAAAGCTTTATTGCTTGCGGCCGGCCACAAGGAGATAAAACATCACACCCCATTGTGCTACAAGTTTGTCCGCTAGCATGTTGCGCTAGCTAGCTATTTAAGCAGAACCGCTCTTTACAGTCATTGGTTAAGACAAAGGCATGCAAATGTTCCATGGCTCTTCTTCATTGGCTCCTTGCGTAGACCTGGCACGCGTGCGTGCGTGTTTGAGTGTGTGCGTGTGTGTGCCTTTTGACCCCTGAAAGCTTGACCACATGATTCACCCAACACAGATAAGGCCAGACATCTTTTATGGCCTCTCCAGTAAGAGAGAGTGGTCAGCCCAGGTCACCTTGTTTACATATGCCTCATGTTACCCAAAGTTCAGATTTAGGGGTAGGCTTCTCTCTACACACAAGGAATGCTGAACACAGAATCATTCTTATACAGGATAAATGTGTTACATATTCAATTTCTCCAACAGTAATTCTGTGCAAATTTTGTGACCAAGGTACAGACCAGAGGCAAAAAAGGTGGAGCCTGACGTCAGTTCGGTTGCTTATTTAAAACCTACCGTTTTACAGCCAAATTTTTTAATTATGAGATTTGCATAGGAAAAAGGTATCAATGGACTTGAAGTACACTATGTCCATTTTACCCACTGAACTGTCGTTATTCAACTGGTAAATTCGGTTCTGCAATCAATGACCTCTAAAGGCTGAAATATGCTTCAGCATCTCCGTTTACGGATGGGCGGGCGCACGGATACGCACGGATACGGACGGATAGACTGAGTTTATGGTTCTCCGTAGGCTGTGGGTGCTGAAAACAATTCACCGCCAGAAGAGTAGGTGGCGCAACGTTTTTTGTTCAGACGTCGTTGAGTGTTTATTTACCTAGGTTACCGAGAAGTCGGAGCAAATTGACAAATTTGCTGTTTCATCAATAAAATACGCACATTTTCAGCAACTACACTGCCCATTTCTCGTCACATTTTAATTCAGATGCTGAATTACATGTACCGTTTAGCTGAAATATGTATTGTAAAAACTTTACAAGCATGCCGCGGCGGTAACCCTCAAACCCGGTGGTGGACACCGGAGGTGAGGGATGCCGTCAAGCTGAAGAAGGAGGCCTATCGAACTTTATTGGCTGGTAGGACTCCAGAGGCAGCTGATGTGTACCGGCAGGCGAAGCAGAATGCTGCTTTGGCGGTCGCAGAGGCAAAAACCCGGGTGTGGGAGGAGTTCGGCGAGGCCATGGAGAATGACTTCTGAACGGCTTCGAAAAGGTTCTGGATCACTATCCAGCGACTCAGGAGGGGGAAGCAGTGCACTGTCAACGCTGTATATGGTGGGGATGGTGCGCTGCTGACCTCGACGAGGGACGTCCTGGATCGGTGGAAGGAATACTTTGAAGACCTTCTTAATTTCACTAACACGTCCTGGAGGGTGCATGGGAGTTTTCCCAACCACTCCACTTGTTTTGTGGATTTGGAAAAGGCGTTCGACCGTGTCCCTCGGGGGTTCATGTGGGGGGTGCTCCAGGAGTACGGGGTACCGGATTCCCTGATCAGGGCTGTCCGGTCCCTGTACGACCGGTGTCAAAGTTTGGTCCGCATTACCGGCAGCAAGTCGAACTTGTTCCCGGTGAGGGTTGGACTCCGCCAGGGCTGCCCTTTGTAACTTATATGGACACAATTCCTAGGCGCAGCCAGGGCAGATGATGTGGTCCTGTTGGCTTCATCGGGCCGTGACCTTCAGCTCTCACTGGAGCGGTTCGCAACCAAATGCGAAGTGGCTGGGATGGGTATCAGCATCTCCAAATCTGAGGCCATGGTTATCGACCGGAAAAGGGTGGCGTGCAATCTCCGGGTCGGGAAGATCTTGACCCAAGCGGAGGAGTTCAAGTATCTCGGGGTCTTGTTCACAAGTGAGGGAAGAATGGAGCGCGAGATCGACAGGAGGATCGATGCAGCGTCCGCAGTGATGCGGGCTCTGTATCGGTCCGTCGTGGTGAAGAAAGAGCTGAGTCGAAAGGCGAAGCTCTCTATTTACCATTCGATCTTCGTTCCTACCTCACCTATGGACACGAACTGTGGGTAGTGACCGAAAGACGGAGATTGCGAATACAAAAAAAAATCTCTGCAGGGTGTCCGGGCTCGATCATCCAGGAGGGGCTCAGAGTAGAACCGCTGCTCCTCCGTGTCGAGAGGATCCAGTTGAGGTGGCTCTGGCATCTGATCAGGATGCCTCCTGGACGCCTCCCTGGTGCGGTGTTCTTGGCACGTCCCACTTCGAAGAGGCCCCGGGGAAGACCCAGGACACCCTGGAGGGATTATGTCTCTCGGCTGGCCTGGAAACGCCTCGAGATCCTCCAGGAAGAGCTGGTGGAAGTGGCCGGGGAGAGGGAAGTCTGGGCCTCCCTGCTTAGGTTGCTGCCCCCGTGTGACCCGACCCCTGGACAAACGGCAGATGACGTCGACGACATTACCTCAGTGTGTCCTTACTTTCAACTAGTGTTCTAGATTGCAAGTTTTCCAGACCATCAGTTGCAATGATAATAGTGGGAGTAACAGTGTAACTGTGAGTAACAATGGTGATTATGGACATCAAGGTCACGAAAAACACAGGTGAAGAAAAAGGATAGCTATGGAAGTTGGAGAAATGTCCCCACTATTGGACAGGTTGCATAAGCTATGTGTGTGCGCATATCTGTGAGTATGTGCGCATGTGTCAATGTGCTTGGTCAAACAATAGACTGACAGTGCTCCCAGAAAACTATGTGCTTCCCACCGACCTTCACTCGACACCACATTGAAATGGAGAGGCTGATAGAGCCTCCCTCAATCCTGTCACCTTCCATCATTCATACTGTCATCTTACACCATGCCCCTCTTTCAATTTATCTCTTTTACTATCCCCTCATTCCACCATCACCTGTCTCCCTGAGGAAACGCAGCTTTCCTGGTGACAAACAGTGTGACACTTAAAATGCCTAAGCTCTAATGACTCTTACCGTGCGTGTCCACTACAGCGGAGCGGGCGGCGGATTCCAATTAATTTTCACTGAAACCGGGCGTTGACGCTCGTGAGGGTATTGTGGGAGCGTACGCGAGCGTCAACGCCCGGTTTAATTGAAAATGAATTGGAAGCCGACGCTCCGCGCCGCTGTAGTGGACACGCACGGTTAGGGTTCCCACAATGATCGCGTGTGTGTGTGTGTGTATGTATTGACTCTACACAAGTCTAATGATGTCCCTCACTCACACACAGAGCTAGGCTGCTATGGCATACCCAAAACTGACAAATTATAGCTACACAGACCTCTACTGTTCATAACATGAACTGCCTTTTACACACAAAAGTTGATATGAACTCTTAAGTGAAAACAGCTCCAAAGCACCACATGATGCTACACTAATTACATGGTTTATTTCTTTAATGCTGCCAAAAAGTAGCTTGATTAACTGTAAAGACTGTATAAATGCACCTGGAGGTTGAAACCTTGCACCCCATCCAGTGCCCCCCATGCATCTTATTTTGACTCCAACATAACGAGTCCAACTTATTATATTACAATTGCGAAGAAAAAAATGGCTTGCGCAGTTTGTGCACTTTCATTTACTATTGCCCAAGATCAAACTTATATTCCTGAACTGTACATGTATTGGGTTAAGCAGGGGAAGTGTGCATTGTATTGCACACTTCTTGTACGCAAGCTTCGAAGAAAAAAAAGTTGAGTAGCTCTAATGAGGGGCTTGTGCCCCAGTAGAACTTTGTCAAGCAACGCCCCTGCGCCCTTTGTTTTTTTTTTGGCCCCTGCACCTCAGATAGCCTGAGTCTGCCACTCTCCCCATCAGTGCCATGTAGGTTGATTCCAAACACAAAATACTTCTGATAGTCTTCCTGCTTCTCCATATAGGTTTAGGATCCAGAGGCTGGTGCTCCATATCTGCTCCAGTCTCAGACGCTCACCCAGACCAGGCCAGGCTGAGGGTCTCCACAGACCACAAGCCACAGACTTCAGATCCCAGGCCTTAGACCCTAGGCCGCTAACCGCTGGACTTAGACAAGTAGAGACAGACTAGGGACCAGGGAGAGAGAACTGGGTCTTCATGGATGCCAGACTGAACAGAAGTGTGTTTCTCCTCATCCTTAATGGATTGTAATGCTTGACTGATGAGTAGTTTGATTGCCCATGTGTGAGTTCCACCAAGCGTGGCAAAATGTAGGCTATTTGGGAAATGTACAGTGTCACTTACTGACAACTGTAAGAGCTAAAAAGAGAAATATTCTAATTGTGCCTTGTGTAACAATTTAACAATGCCCTATCCATTTAACATACTTTTACAGCGACATCTGCCTGCATCTTGGCACTGTTATTAGACAGCGAGACTAAAATAATCACAAGAAAAATACCAATCAGTGAAGGCAGCATCTTTAAAGGGGCTGAAGTGTTTCCCTGCCATGACAAAGTGAGTTGGCTGGGGTCCCACTGCCAGCCTACAGCGCAGCCCAGGGAAAGCCGTGGTAAATTTGGCCTGTACACCTCCCTCCTCCTGTCCCCGTCACCCGGACATTTAATTACTCTCTGGTGATGAGGTGTAAAATCAGCGACATATTCTTGTGTGTGGGTTGAAAAGGTTGGAGCCCAAGACACCACAGTGAGATTGCAATGTGTGTGAAGGAGAAATACACTGCAAAGGATTGTGTGTGAGTTTAAGGTTGTGCAATCACTAATAAACAAAATTCTTCTAGTTCTGTTTGATGCCAGTTGGCTGCTGACTAAATTGGCAATCACAATCTACGTCTATATCTACATCCACAATCTAATCTGTGTCTGCCACTGCGAAAGAACAGCAGACAGTTGCCAGATCACACAGCTACAAGGCCTGGGTCGACATTCTCACACAATTACAAGTACCGTAATTTTAGGACTATAAAGGCGCACCGTTATATAAGCCGCAGCAGCTAAATTGAATGATGTGTACTGAATGATGTGCACTGGACTATAAGCCGCAGGTGTTTTAATGTTTAGTTACCCTATGTAAGGGTTCGTGCACAGAGGGGATTGTCGGGAAAGAGATGGCTGCTTGAGGAAGCTGCCATTTATTAACCGTTGGCCGTAAAAATCCATAGATTAGCCGCACCGTTATATCAATTGCAGGGTCGAAAAAATTGACAAAAGGCGCGGCTTATGGTCCGAAAATTACGGTAGACCAATTCATAGCAGAGCCTGTCTGGATGGAGAGTCCATGCCAATGTCCATACACTTGGCAAACTGTGGGTCTCCTGTTAGATTGAAAATGATTAAACAGTAGGAGATGAGGCAGGGACACTGTCAGCGCAACTCGTGAGGAACTGAGGGAGGTGGGGTGGTCTCATGATTTTAGTGGGGAGAAGTTTGCGTGTTTCACTCCGTCTAGCTCACAAAAAAGTGTGACTAGTAGTAGAACCTTGATTCAACATAGTTGAAGGTTGATAGTTTTAAGCTAAGTTTCACATGTAGGTTGGGTTAAGAAATACGTAAACTACAGACCAACAATATCTAATGTACACATATCAAAATAACAAACAAAATAATTGTAATAAAGTTTGAACTTTTTATTCATCAAGACAAACATGGGATTTTAAAAATCTGCCCCCCAAAAAGGAAATACAAATAAAGCTCAATAAATTTCTCAGAATGTGAATGTTCATCAAAATGGTTTCAGTATAATTTTCAGTAAAAGAAGAGCAGTCAACGAAAGCTCTGACTGGGTGGAGAGGAAAAAATTCCCTGACTAACATTTTACACGCAATTTTCAAACTGATTTTCCAGAGCAGGAAAAAAATTGAATATGTCAACAAGTGAGCTGGGACCTTACATTTGCAAACCAAACAAGTCAAGCAAGTATTGTTTTTATTAATGAGACAAAAATGCTGAGAAAACAAGAATAATGTGAATTGCAACAATAACAACAAAAAAAGTCATGTATTCCCACGTTTGGTAGAGCTATATTCATGGCAGAAATCATTGAAGGTAATAGGTACATAGTTGAACAAACCGGTCTAGATCCTATAAAGTCATCTTCCAAAAAAGGACCAAACAGACAACGGAAACTATTGTATTTTAAGAAGTTTCAGTTTTTCATAGTTTTGCTTTAGTTTTTTAATTAGCCACTACGCCGGTGTGGTTCACCTTGTTTTTTAAGCAGTGGCGTGGAAGCTTCAGGGGGAAGGGAGGGAGGGTCGGCACGGGGGTCTTCTTCAGGGCTTCTTACTCCTACTCCAGATGTCCCAGCTTCCCCTGGGGATCAGAAACGTTCACAGAAGGCGACACATTAGCCAAGACCGTGGTAGGACCGTGTGTGGCAGCGGATATGCTGCCTTCACTACAGCACCATATCCATACACAAACACACACACACCCCCCCTACCCCTCACAAATGGACTCAAGGCTGACTAAACAGGATGCTTTGCCTACATTTTTTTTTCTTCATTATTACAAACAAAAAACATTTTAACCTCTTGAGTAGTTGTCTGATTAATTGATAAGCTATTCTAACCTATAGATTGTGTGGGGGCATCCAGAGTATCCTACAATTTATGGACGATATTAACGAACCTGCTCTATCTAAAGGCTCAGTCATAGGCCTGTTTAAAACCAGCTAGCTATGTACATGACATATCTAAGTCTGAATACTATGGGATAACAATCGGGTTAACCCTACAGACTCCAGAATGACATCATTCTCATCAGTGTTTTGGACAGCAACTCATGTATATACTGTACAAAACGACAATGTCAATCTTCAGCAAAAATATATACAACAAATTCAAAGAAAAGCAAATACTAAAAGAGCACTTTTTCACAGGCAACAGCATTCAGAAAAATGGATGTGGGTATAGAAAGGAGTACCTGGCTTGAGTACCTGTACAGTTTGAGACAGTATCCCTTGAGATTTTTAATTTGGCTTTTTCACTGTGGTCGCTCACTCACTCACAACCACCAACGCTGTGTGAGGTATGGAGGTCAGCTGCAATTCATTCATTGTAAGAAATAAAATACCCTAGGCCTCCAAGCCCCGCCCGTCCCACCCCCCCTCATGCTCTACAACACTGCATAAAGTCAAGGCAATCAAACGTCACAGTGAGCAGGGACACAGCCATGGCACGGTAGGAGAGAAGAGTATTTAGACTGGGACATTTACCTCAGACATTTTCTTAAAGTTTAAACTGCTGTGTTGGTATACAGTACGGCCCGTATACAGACACACAGTCCTAAGCTATAGAAAACAGCAGAAGGTTAGGCACTACAAAACATGTTCAATGCCACCATTTAAGAAGGTGGTTAAAAATAGATTTAAAAAGGTATATTAAACAGGTAGAGGCACATGAAGGAATGGATCTAAATCTGGGAGGGGGAAAAAAAGTCTGATCTAGTTATGAGATAAATAGGAGGTGACAAGAACCCTTTTTTGAAACAAGGGGCATCTCCGGGCCTGTTTCTCCCAGGGGGGAGAAACAAGAGGGGGGTCTACACTGGCCTGTCCCTCGGTTTGTGAGACTCTAGTTTCTTCTCACTGATCACAGGCCTAGCTCCATCTTCAGTGCAGTACTTATGATGCACTACAACCCAGAAAAGGAGCAAGATACATATACACACATCAAAAACAAAGAATCATAGATCCATAAGTTAATAGGGTTGGGGGATGAGGGGAGGAGGATGAAGGAGGGAGGAAGGTGGGGAGGGGGGGGGATTGAGAGCCAGGATGGTAGGGGAGGTGGGCGCCACTTACCTGAGCCTGATCTGAGGTCCTATCAGATCAGTTTTAATTGGACTGAGTGTCACCTTCAGAATGGAGGTCTTCGCGGGCCACCGCCAGCCCGTTCAGCTGGGAGGCCGGGGGGGAGGAAACCTCCGTCTCCATGGCTATGGCCTCTGGCTCCACCTCAGACAAGGGGGCCTTAGTGACGTTGTTGCTGTGGCTGTCAGAGGGCTTGTCCTTCTTGGAACCACCACTCCGCTTCTCCTCTGTGTCCTTGCGGTCTGGAAAGAAGGTGACAATGTACCCAAGACATATTTACATAAAGATCCATCTTCAGAAAACCTTCTCAGTGTACATGTTTTACATTTAGGATAGGTAATCTTATTGAGAAGCACTTTTTGCATGGCAAGAAATTGCGACCATTTTGTCCGCATATACTGCCTCAAAATATATTTGGGAGCATTTGTGAGTGCAAATAGTCATTATGGTGCGACCTATTTTAATTTCTTTACAAAACGCTCGTTAATTAGCCTACTGCACAGTATCTGCCTGCTGTGAGCTAATACAGTGACCGGTCTACCTTCTATCCTAGGTTACAAAACCAGTTACATTTCATCTTTACTTTCTTAACTTTAATGCAGATTTTAACCAATCACTCCTTGTCACTACGTTGTCAAGTGACAGCAGTGTTTCCCAAACATAGATTTTTTGTAAATTTAAATGTACTGCCACAAATTGATTAAATGTTTTTGTTTGTTTTTACAGTTTAACATGGCAAAAATTATTTCTCATTGTAGATTTTCGCGCAGGGCATTGTTTTGCTTAGCCCTTTCTTGCCTGCTTGCGTTCTCTCTCACTACAATGGACCCGTCTGTAAATAGCACCCCCTCTTTACCTGCATGCTCTGAATCAAAGCGCGGGACGAACAGCTTTATCCCTCCGAAACTACGGCCGATTAAATCCGGAGTTGACGAACGGTTGGACCCAATCCCAATGTCCACCCCCACAGACTGAGGCATGTTCTCGCTAAATCTGTTAAGGCTATCCCACAGTCAAATCGGAAAGTGGATGAGGGCACCCTTTTCGTTAGTCCGCATTTTTGCAGACCAAGCCCCCACCCCTTGCTCCTCGGCTTGAGGCAAAGGACCCAGACCCCAACCCCTCGCTCCTCGTCTTGAGGCAACTGCCCCGGTGGATGTTGGTGGTATTGCATTTCCAATTAGGTAACCGACTCGTCCGGTCGATTTTATTCTATTAACTACAGTCAACATATCCAAAACTATCTCGCCCCCCAAATATTGTTCTATTTTCGAACCTAGCTCATACTACTAGCTTTGTCATAGAATAATTTTTGCAGATTTTTGATAAGTTTGAGGGTATTCTTTTGTTTGACAGTAATTGGGGGCATTGTATCTGCGAATTAGCATATTTAAGGCGGCTAGCACTACAGAGGCAGCCTCGCCTGGCAGCCTCGGTGCACGAAGACTCAGTCGAACAAAGACAGGGAGTCTACCTGCGGGAGTCCACCGAGGAAGGCCGACGAGGCGGATCACCTCTTCTGATAAGTATCAACCTATTCATATTTAGATTATATTCTACCTAGAACTTATTCATAGCTAGCATGTGTTTCCTTAGCATTCCTGTTCATTACACTACCCGTAGACAAGATACGTCACAAAGTATATACGGTCAACTTTTAACCTTCACTACATATCCAGATCTTCTCCACTTGCCCTCTCTCTTTCTTTAGGGCTCTGGAACTGCCAGTCTGCTGTGAACAAGGCAGACTTCATCCCGACGTTTGCATCCCAGGATTCTCTTCATGCCCTTGCGCTGACAGACGTGGATCCGCCAAGAGAACACTGCAACTCCAGCTGCTCTCTCCGTCAACCACTCCTTCACTCACCCCACTCAACCGGGCGGGGTGGTGGGACAGGTTTGCTTCTTTCCCCATATATTAAATACACTTCCATACCACTCTGTTACTGCCAAATCATTCGAACACCATTATGTGATGCTAACTGATCCTATCAAAGCATGCTTAATTGTTCTTTATCACCCACCAGGACCGCTAGCCGACTTTGTGGAGGAGCTGGATATGCTCCTCAGCGTCCTCCCGGATGATGGAACCCCCCTAATAGTCCTTGGGGACTTCAACATCCACCTCCAAGGAACGCAGGCTGTCGACTTCTTGTCTCTCCTGACCTCCTTCGACCTGACGCTGCTGAGCACACCTGCGACCCACAAGGCAGGCAAACAGCTAGACCTCGTCCTGACACGCAACTGTATCACTGACACCTCTGTAACCCCACTGCACATTTCTGATCACTACTTTATCCAATTCTCTGTCTCTCTCCCTCCAACTCCTCCTACCTCCCCTCCCTTCGTAACTTTCCGGCGCAACCTCCGCTCCCTATCCCCCTCCCATTTCTCCTCTATTGTAACATCCTCCCTCCCTCCCATTGACGAGTTCTCGTCCCACCCCACTAACACTGCCACGACACCCTGTTAACCACTTTAACTGCATCACTTGACTCTCTTTGTCCCCTGTCAACCAGGCCTGCACGATCTTTTCCCTCCTGCCCGTGGCTTACGGATGTTATTTGTGAAGAACGGTCCACCCTTCGAGCAGCTGAAAGGAGATGGCGCAAGTCCATCGGCGGTCTGGACCTTGATAAGTATCACTCCCTCCTAAAATCCTTCTCTTCTCACATAACTAGTGCTAAGACCCTTTACTTTCTGAACAAAATGAACTCAGCTTCAAACCACCACAAACATTTCTCTACCTTCTCCACCCTTCTTTGAGAAAAAAGTCTCAGACATTAGCAATTGGTTCCCGAAACTCACCTTTCCTACCCCCTCACCCTCCATGACTGACCCAACTAAATGTCTAAACTCTCTCCCCTGTCAGAGTCAGAGCTCTCTGACCTCTCTCTCACCACCCCACCATCTGCCCCCTTGATCCTGTCCCCTCCCTTTCAAACCATCTCCCCCTCCATCCTGCACCTTCCCCTCTGCCTTCAAACAGGCCAGAGTTACCCCTCTACTCAAAAAACCCTGGTCTGCTGGACCCTTCTGCAGCGTTTGATATGGTTAGCCACCAGATTGTGCTCTACACACTTTCTGAGATGGGCATCACTGGCACTGCACTCCAGTGGATCTCATCCTACCTATCGGGAGGCAAACTGTCAGACCCTCGCCAGCTCTCCACTGGTGTCCCACAGGGCTCCGTCCTTGGACCTCTCCTCTTCTATCAGTACACCACCTCACTTGGACCAATCATCACCTCCCATGGCTTCTCCTACCACTGCTACGCTGACGACACGCAGCTCTACTTGTCGTTCCCCCCGACCGATCCGGGGATCTCAGCTAGGATTGAGGCCTGCCTCGCAGACATCTCCGCCTGGATGACCGAGCACCACCTCCAGCCGAACCTCGCCAAAACAGAACTTCTCATCATCCCGGCCAAACCCTCCATCTCCCACGACCTCTCAATCACCCTGGGATCCGCGACGGTGACCCCTTCATCCTCTGCCAGGAACCTTGGGGTTACCATGGATGATGAGCTCTCCCTCACGGCCCACATTGCTGCTGTCTCCCGGTCATGTAGATTCACCCTCTACAACATCCGGAAGATCAGGAGATACTTGTCTGAGCACTCCACCCAGCTGCTTGTCCAAGTACTTGTCCTCTCCAAATTGGACTACTGCAACTCGCTGCTCGCCGGTCTCCCAGCATGCGCAACCCGCCCTCTTCAGAGGATTCAGAACGCAGCGGCACGCCTGGTCTACAACCTACCCAGACGCTCCCACGTTGCTCCGCTCCTCATTTCCCATACTGGCTACCCATCACGGCCCGCATCAGATTCAAGACCCTGGTACTGACCTTCTGAGCAGTGAATGGGACTGCGCCCGACTACATCAAGTCTCTCCTGCAGCCTTACACCCCCACCTGCCACCTATGGTCTTCTTCAGACAACCGCCTGGTGGTCCCACAGCTCAAGACCGCCCAGTCCCAACACAAGCTGTTCTCCTGCCTGGTCCCCCAGTGGTGGAATCAACTCCCCACCTCCATCAGAGACACAGACTGTCTCTCCACCTTCAAGAGAAGGCTCAAGACACACTTGTTCCGGGAGTAAAACGGTACTTCGGAATGGTTTGCTGAACCCAATGCTAGTTTCCTCAAGGATCACAATGACTCTTGCTTAGAGACATGTTGCTGTTGTTGGTTAGTGGTAACTGATTTAAACTGTTGTATTCGATGCAAAATATTCTACTTTAATTAATCTTATTTTTATTTTTACTGTTGCTTGCTTTTTCTACAGGTACACTTGCATTTAAGAGATACATGTTGTTTAATTGTAACTCGCTTAACTACATCTTCTTATGGTTCTTCCCTTTGGCACTTATTTTTTGGTTGTTCACAATGTGTGCTTCTTGTTTTGGCTACCCGCAGGGCTTTTGGGCTATCTTGTTGTTATTATCAGTGACCTATGCACTTTGAAAAGCTCTCTCTTGGAAGTCGCTTTGGATAAAAGCGTCTGCTAAATAAATAAATGTAAATGTAAGAAACCTTCGACATCTAGTGACTGTGGTGTACCTGGCTTCCTTTGCAGTGGCTTACAGTCTCGCTAAACAGAGAATCAGAGACATGACAAGCTTGTCAGCTTTGGCTGGATTCGAACCTCTGACGGTGTGAATCCATCAAAGATTGCTGAGATACGACCCCAACTTCCTGTTTGATGGCTTAACCCCACCTTTAGATTGGCTGTAGAAGGGCTAACGGTTAAAAAAATATATATATACGAAATAACGTTTTTTTACTCAATTCAAAATGGCGGAAAATCTATATAACCGGAAATTGACGTCGTTGAACTCAACTTGACCCAGGGAATCCAACGGTACCTCGTCCAAGTCCAACTTTGACCCGTTGGTGGCGCTAGAGTGCTCCAATGGGAGACATGAAACTAGGTGAATATAAAGAGGGAACTGTGCTTAATGAGTGTGCCAAATTTCACAACTTTTTACCATATGGTTCTAGGGGCTGCCATAGACTCCAATGGGAAAGGAAGATGATTTATAATAATAACAATAGTAAGAAAAGGTAGAAACATTTAGGTAGCTTTGACGCGTCGCGGCTTGGCCACCAATAAAATCTGATATAAGGACCAAAATAATTATATAAAAAATCCTGACCTTTGTCCCTGGACGACCTCTCCTTGTCTCTTTCCCTGCTGCGGCTGCGCTGACCGCTGCGCTGGTGAGTCTTGCGCTCCAAGCTGCGGGACCTCTTCCTCTCGCGGCTGCGTGAGCGCCGCTTCCTGTCAAATCGTTCGCGGCTGCTGCCACGCCGACTCCTGTCCCGGTCCCTGTCTCGGTCCCTTTCCCCGTCTCGGCTCCTGGAAAAAATAAAGAGGATTACAACTTGCAATGAATTTGATGAATAAGCAACACAAGGGGAGTTCACGATATGACAACTATTTATATACTTGATTGAAGCTAGTGAGACACATGAGGTTGGTGCTAGTATGTAGACATGGGGTCAGTAATAGTGTTAAACCGGTACTCGTAAATACTCGGAAATAAATCTGTACTCAAACAAAAGAAATTGGACTATACCAGAATTTCTGAATTTATGGTGGTACTTTGGTACAATTTAAAGAGCCCCAATGAAGCGTGTTGAATCCACTCTTTCTACTTCGTATAAATTATGTTAGAGTCTAGAATTAGATTTTTGAGTTCTACAAATGATCTCCAAGTCATCTGCAAAATGTGCCTAATGTCTACACTCAGTCGACACATTTTTTGCCTTTAGGCCTACATGCATTGTTATTGTATTAAAGGGGTCATTGACAGCGTTTTTGGGGTATTTCACACTGTTCATTAAGGTCTCCGAATAGAGTATGTAACAATGGTTGGGCTGAAAATGGCCCGGGGGCGGTTCTATGAGCCCTGATGCATCCTGTGAAATGGCCCTGGGGAAAAAAAAATGGGTTTCCTCCTTTTATAGTATGCTCATGAATAGGGCTGCAACAAACAATTATTTTGATAATCGACTAATCTAACGATTATTAGATTGATTAGTCGACTAATCATCTATTTTTTCATTGATTAATCCGAATGCTTTGAACGATTATTCAGCTTTTGCAATTTGTTAAAACATTGAGTTATACTTATTCTAACTAATAAATAAAAACAAGAAATCAATTCAGCTTTTGAAAATTGTATTGCACTTTGAGCCAATTGAACAGGCTATTACATCTCTTTTTGTCCAATTGTGTCCAACCTTAATCAAAAATGCTCTTTAAGCATTGTTTCAATCATGTTTCCTAAAAGTATTTGAAAGATAACTAACAAAAATAAGTCAGTTGTATTACAGACAAAAAAGGAGGAATGTAAACATATCTCTTGTAAGACAACAGGTTTCTGTTCAATGAAAAACTGAGTAACAGTATAATTTCTGGACTGGCTTTTTGTTTGTCTCATTACAATGGTCGTATTCGCTGAACTGTCTAACTGCTGTCTGTGGACATGTTGATACGGTGTTAGAATCTGTGAAATACTGCGTAATATGTTATTATCAAGTGGTGTAGCTAACTAGCCATCCAGCTTGAGCACACTCACCTCTTGGCGTTTCCATCTCCTCTCGTGCGGGGATGCTTTCGTTTTAAATGTTTGTGCATGCACGTTGTGCTACCATGGAAAACAAGTTCCGCCTGGCATACATTACATATTATAGTATTTATTGTTGGATCTTTTGTGTGGGAAGGTTTCACCAGACTTTATCAGGCCCGTTTGCACCCTAAAATGTTTACCGCTGTTTCCTTCTATTGGATAGCATACGGGAGGCCGCACTAGTCTAGTGCTACAGCGCCGCACTGGTCAAATCACGTTATTGCAGGCACTTAAAATAGGTCCTATGAGATCAAACGATTTGTCGACAACAGAAATATTTGTCTACAATTTTTTTGGGTCGATAACGTCGACTAATCGTTGCAGCCCTACTCATGAATATATAGATGAGCTGCACGCTGATTGGTTGGTTTACAACGAGTGAAGCTGCCGAGCAAAGACGCAACACGGCAAACAGCACTCACTGAAATATCGAAGGTGGACTTGAAATAAAAACATACAAATAAATCTATTGTGTCTACACAACACCGTTTTCAACAGATTGACTAGATATAATTTGAAATGATTACGTTAGTTGTTTCCACTTCTGTTGTCGAAGCAAACAGGATCGCCTTAGGTGGGTAACGTTCGCACTACAGCTTAGCAAACAAACTATCGTGATTCAACTCAGCTTCAGTTAGCTCTAGCTATCTTGCTGAAAAATACATCTGGACAAAAATGCTTCTTGAATTGTAGATTTACATGACAACACGGTAGGGACAACTAACGATTATATTAATAATTGATTAATCTGACGATTCTTTTTTTAAATCGGATAAAAAAACTAATCATTCATTTCCAACCCTTTATTCAAAAACAGAACTAACAGTGCAACTTCACAGCGCAAAACATCCTCAGAATGTGCACATACTATTTTGAAAAAGTTATTAATATTAGCGTGGATTTAATGCTATTTTCATAGATGAGCAATTTATTTGAGTTTTGTTTAAAACTTTATTTAAAATTGAAAGGTTGTGGAAGTAGGTCAGACTTTATTAGAATAATCTGGTGTATATTTAAGATTTTTTGACACCATTTTGAAAAGAGTTATGATTTGCGAGGATTAAGCTATTTTCAAAGATATTTCACGCGACACAACCATTAAATGGTTCATAAAATCATTAATGTAATTCGTTGCCAACGCTTTTAATAATCGATTGTAATCGATCCGTTGTTGCAGCCCTACAACAGGGGTTATTTATAGGGGTGCACCGATCCGATACTAAGATCGGATATCGGCCCCGATATTGACAAAATAGCTGGATCGGGGATCGGAAAATGTAGCCGATCCCCTGGCCGATCCATCCAACCTTTAGATGCGTGAGTTCTAAATATTTCCGACGGTGCCCACAGCAAGCATAATACTCGAAGCAATGCTACTAGAATGCTAGTGTTACCTGTTAGCCTTCTCATTAGTACATGTTGAAGCCATACAGCGTTTGTCGCATCGTTTTAGTCTATCGAAAAATATTCAGTTGGAATTTTCGAAATCACATATGCAACGTTACGCTGTGAGACCCGCATTCGAACGATCACATATGTGCAACGCTAATCGTCCTACACTGTAGATTCTACAGTATAGTAGAGTCGTTGAGCTGTAGGAAATTGGCGTGCTCCTAGCATTGTGCTTTTGGATGTGCTTGATTAAGTTGAAATTATTGTACTTTGCAGTACAACCACCACCCCTCAAAAAATGTACTTTGCTGACATTGCTAACAGCCGACGAACTAGTTGGCGTTGCAAGCGTGAAATATCTCCACACAGCCAACTCTTTGGCTCACTCCATGTTGCTTTTAAGTTTCTGTCCACTGGTTGGACACAAGCTGTACACCGCACGGCGCAATGCTTCAAGCTAAAAACTTCCATGGTTCACACACCAGCGACCACAAATAAATAAGAATTGTTTACAATGTTTGGTTGCTGTTTGATTACTATTGTATGTTTGACCAATACACTATTTTGTTTCTACTGCTACATTTTATTTATTTTAATAGGCCCTACGTTTGATTACATTCTATTTTTGCATTTTGAATGCACAAGTGTTTTTTAAATAACAAATAAGAATGCAGTAGATTACACCTGTTATTTTGTCTTAGTTAGGAAAGTCTGGTGCCTTTAGTCTTTTCCACATGGTGAAAAGAAGGTATAAGGTGGGAGGTATACAGTTTATTATTAATTCAACGGTATCGGATCGGTATCGGGATCGACAGATACACAAAGCCCAGGCATCGGTACTGAAAAAGTCGGCTCGGTGCATCCCTTGTTATTTATTTGAATGAAACAGTCAGGAACATGAAATAACGTTAGCCCCATTACCAATAAACAAAATCATCAGACATTCTACTGATGCTAGATACAGGCAGGATACGTTAGCATTGCTAATAACTGTTAGCGACAACATCATACTACAGCTTGCGGTTTTGATGAACATTAGGTCGGAACAGCACCACTTTTCAGCAACAGCTTCATAGCAAATCCTGCTTTACATTGTCCCATGTTTTCAAAATTGTCCTCGGTGAAATGGTTTGAGCAAATGTGTAATTGAGGGTTGAACTGCACAGGGATCTTCTCATAGACAAACATCACAGCCCGCTAGTGTTTGGTTCCTTAGGAAGACTCCGAAAAGTGTCAGCATTCCCTGTACTGCCTGGAACACTGCATTTACTAGGGGTGTCCCCGACTAAGATTTTCTTTGGTCAACCATGACTCAAACTAAGCACTTCTGAAAATCGACAAATCGAAATTTGAAGCGTTTTTTGTTCGATAAATGTCACAATGTTTTTCATCAAACCATTTTGTGTGATGTTTTACATCACTGTTTTAAGAGATAATATGAAATAAATACATACGTAAGAAGGGAGATTGACAACTATCTGACAATGTAGCTGCTGGACATTTCAGATTCAACCGCTATAAGCCATTACTAATAATAAGCCTCATGTCACCAGTCCTGTTGTTACCGAATGCCGATATAATACAAAATGCCTGATTATTTATTATCCCTTACAATGTAAGAGCAAATAAAAAAAATGTTTGTTGAACATGCAAATCAGTGCGCTATTCACTGCCTGAAAAAGTGATGCATGCGAACTTGCATAGAAGCCGAGTGGGGAACGGTGCAACAGTGAAAGATTTTGTCTTGGCCGGAGAAGATGATGTAATTCGATTTGGATGTGATTCTTATCAGAATCAGAATGGGATTTATTCGCCATGAAAGTTTGCACAGACAAGGAATTTGCTTTGGCAGTAAGGTGCATACGATAAACATATAGGAGTCTTACCTTTAGATATATGGTCTAACTTTACCAAGGATACATAAACTAACAATAATAAGTGGAATACAATTTAAAATAAAATATACAATAAAGTAAAATATAAGTTGCCATAAAATAAAATATAAGTTGCCAATTTACAGTATAAAATACAAATATTTTTTATATCTAATATAAAAGGCATATTCATTTTTCAACCCAGCGCGTGTTAGCATGAGCGAAGTAGGCCAATTTATGGTTTTCAAGTGGTAGGCTACATCATATTCAACGTCAATCTATGAAAAATTTACCGTTGTTGGCAGAGTTTGCATTAAAAGTTTTGAGTCACTCGGTACTTTGTAAACGTAAATGTCCTATAAATTAAATGCTGCCATACCACAGATTTCTTTGACATTTTGCCTAATAACACCGAAAGTGGGCTATGGCAGAGTTTGTAGTTCGGCAGCCAATTGTGCTCATGCCATGTGCAAAAAACAAACAAAACAAAGCACAGATTAACGATTAACACATTTTCTTATAAATATATATATTTTTGAGTTGCTTTATTTGTCTTAAATAATATAATCTACAATTTCTGTAGAACATTTATTTAATTCTGCAATGGTGACAAGCGGGAATCAGATCTCACACTGCCATACGGCAGCTCGACAAAAAAAAAAAATCTTAGTCGACCAAGAACATATCGACCACAAAATCAACTAGTCAACTGACTAGGGACAGCCCTAGCATTTACAATGGTCCATTTTCAATATCCTTTAAAAACTTCCAAACGTTCTCCTTTGTAATTCTCCTGGAAGTACACAGAGCAGCGCGCAGCTAAACTAATGTCTGAGATCCTGGGCCAGAACACCAGAGGGCTGGTCTGTATGTAAATGTTGGGCTTGACAAAGGTGATGCGGAATTTGTGACATCCCAAATTCAGCTTTTCGAAACCGATCGTTTTACAGCTGCAGTTTTTTGAAGTTGTGAGATTTACATAGGAAAGAGGTGTCAATGGACTTTGAGGTTCACCGTTTGTCCATTTTACCCACCGAACTGTCGTTATTCAACTATGACAAGGTAAACTCGGGTTTGCAATCAATGACCCCTTTAATGTTCTGTTGTTGTCATAAGTAGGCTACAACCTTAGATATTGTACAGGGGTTAAAGTGAAAAAAAGTCATGAGCCGGAACTTTTGAGGAGGTGGGAGCGGTGGGGCTTGGAGAGAAACGCTCTTTTGTCTTCTGCTAGTTTTCTACACAGGGTGACCAGTGGCTAAGAAATTGTGAATGACAAGTCATGTTCCGCGATAAATGTGCAAACATATTTTTATGTCGCAGACACGGTCAGTCATAGACAACGGTGTGTCAGCTGTAACAGTTACTCCTGGCAACGTTGTGGTAAGTTTGAGTGCACGGGCAGCGGCTCTATGACATGACAAGCAAGCACTTTCTTACCGCTGCTGGCATATAGTAGAGCTTCCTACAGCTAAACGTGCAAAAACAAGCACCAAGCTCTCTCAGTTTTGTGCACTAACTGCCAAAAAGCTCGCCGTCTCTACCTTCTATCCACGCCCACGCCATTTATCTATGGGGTAGGAAATCATCCCCCAGGCTTCATGAATTTGCGCTCCATGCTTTCACCAACAACGCTAACGTGACGTATGGAACTCATTCACTGTGTTGCCAGGACCCTCCCTGCTCTGCTTCTGATAGGCTTGTAACTAGGGCTGAAACTAACGATTATTTTAGTAATCGATTAATCTGTTGATTATTTTTTCGATTAATCGATGAAAAAACAAAAAAGCATTAATTTCCAACCTTTTATTCAAAAACAGAACTGACAGTGCAAATTCACAGGGCAAAACATCTTCAGAATGTGCACAAACAGGCACACAATTTTGAAAAAGTTATTAATATTAGCGTGGATTTAATGCTATTTTCAGAGATGAGCAATTTATTTGAGTTTTGTTTAAAACATTCTTGAAAATTGAAAGGTTGTGGAAGTAGGCCAGACTTAATTAAATAATCTGGTGTATATGTATGATTTTTTGACACATTTTGAAAAAAGTTAAAGGTCACATGACATGCTGTTTTTGGATGCTTTTATATAGGAATTAGTGGTCCCCTAATACTGTATCTGAAGTCTCTTTCCCGAAATTCAGCCTTGGTGCAAAATTATAGCCACCACGAGTAGTCCCACAATGAGCTTTCCTCAGAATGCGCTGTTTCTGTGTCTGTAGCTTTAAATGCTAAATGAGAAGGAGATGCGGCACCATGCGCTAATGTTTACAGTGGATGTATCGCAATGGCTCGTAGACCCGTTGCTGTAAGATGCCTCGAATTTGCCCATTCTCATCTGATAACCCTGGTTTGCAGAGCTGCACACTTCGTCATTTCAATGTGGGGAAAGGCGCATATCGCGCGCGCCATAACACCAACAGCAGAAAGTTATCTACATAACAACGAAGCATACAACACTGCGTTACAGAATGTGTATTCACACACATACTTGATGCTATCTACCTTTACATTAGCGACAGTACCTCAGCTGATGGCTGCAGAGCTAATGTTACAGCCAGATTCTAAGGGTAGCAAGCTAGGTAACCATATCGCAAGCTACAAAATGATATAGCGTTAGTTGACTTACTTGTCCGAGGTTTGTAGCTGGACCAAGGATTAGGCTGCTGATCCAGAATTTAATTTCAGACGGTCAGCAAGGCCAAATTTGTATTGGCTCAAGTTAAGGAAACAGTGGTGGCTGAAATGTTTGGCGCAGACATGCAAAACTTTGAGAGGTTGTGTCGGCGCATTTCCAGCGAAAATATGTGCAGAGGCTCCTTGAGACGTCAAAAGGAGCAGATTTTCAAACGGAGCGTTTGAGTCTTCATTTTCTCCAAGGCAGAGAAGAACATCCAGGGCTTAGTTTACACCTATCGAAAATGTTTGCCACTGGGGGACCAAAGGCAGGCTAGGGGAACTCATATTAATGTTAAATAACCTCCTAAATTGAAATGTTCATGTCATGTGACCTTTAAGGTTTGCGAGGATTAAGCTATTTTCAAAGATCAGTGATTTTCTATCATTTTATTTGAAACTTAATTGAAAAAGTAAAGGCTGTGGAAGTATACCAGACATTGTTAAGTCTACATTTTTCAAAATGGTATGGGTAGTTTTCACCCGGTCCCTAGCGCGACGCTGCAAAGTAACGTCTTCCGAATGTGAGATGACTGTCGAATATGAAACTAACTTCACCCTGTTCAATTAACACACCTTTTCGACGTATTTAGTGTGAAATGCTCCCACACCTTGGATGATTTAGGTCGTACTGATTTCTCCGCCATGTGTTTCAGAACAACGTTACACAACAACGTCTCTCCGATGGTCTTTCCTCTACCTCCGCGCTTAACTAAACTTTTTTTTAAATACTCAAACATCTCTGCGACTTATTGAGTGGTGTAATAATCGCGCGATACAACGAATCGATAATGAAATTAGTTGCCAACGCTTTTCATTATCGATTTTAATCGATTCGTTGTTGCAGCCCTACTTTTAACGTTAGTTATAGCTGCGTTCCTCTCATATGATTGGTAGGGGAAATCAATAGACTCGAAAATATTAAACTGCATGCAGGTTTTTGTCAACAAAGAGAGTGAACCAGTAACCTATTTTAGTTTTTTGCTCCGGTAATGTAGGGCTGTATTGGCAGACACCTGAATGATACATCCCCTTTGTCACTGGTCACTCATACACTCGTTGATTTGCACAAAAAGGAACTGTAATGTTAAATGACAATCACACTTTTTAGCACACACCTCTGGAAAAGTTTACTCAACACTCGAAGAGGAAGGCGAACCGAGGAAGACTGAAATTATAAGGGGCCAAGCAGTCCAGAGCAGGACAGGGCCTCCATGGCACTTGAGCAACAATAATTGTTAATGTTAATAATGATTGTCTTTATTTATGAAAACATATCAAATAGTTGTAGTAACAGTTTTAGAAAAGCAATAAGGCCCGCATGTCTGTGTTTTGCGCTTGCAGGTAAGGGGAGTTGTTAGGCACAACGCGACGGGCTTATTGCTTAATTAAACATTTGCTTTGCGTGCGCATAATTTGCATGTCACCTTATCGGCCAGGTACATCGGCGAAAGTTTCATATCTGCAGATGCCGATAATTAAGTTTTGAAGCTTTTATCTGCCGATACTGATGACGTGCAGATATTATCGTGCATCCCTAGTTGAAATATATGTTTGCGTTCAAGAGTACTCAGAGTTCAAAGTAATTTTTCTGGTGTAACACTGCAGGCCTCCTCTGCTCCTCATGGGAACGATGGAACCCAAGTTTGGTGGCAATCGCACAAATGGTTGATGAGATATGTTCTTGCGTCATGTTTGGCGGCTTCGCCACTACTTTTGATCGGCTCTACCAAAGAAACGGTTTTGAAATTTGAAAATCCATCTGATACCTTTAACGAAGCTTGGTCTGAAGCTCATCTGTGCCAAATTTGGTCAAACTTGGACAGAAATTGAGGCATGCAAAAGGTTTTTACCCTTTTCCATGAAATCCAAAATGGCGGCTGCGTCAATTCGGTTATTCTGTGAATTTGTTCTCTATCATATATATTTGGTGGCCAAGCGGTGAAGCCACTTAAGGGTTTCTACCTTTTCTTACTATTATTATTGGGTGTGCTTGCCTTTGGCAAGGGCACAATATTTTTTCTCTATCACATATTTTTGTTATTTTTATATTACACATATTATATTTTTATATTATTGTTTATTTTCCCACCCCAAAGGATGCCTCAATATTTGGAATACATAGACAACGTCGATAGAAAAAGGTTCGTCTTGATAGCGGTTGAGTTGCTTGTATTTTTATTTACGTTCCGTTGCACGGTTTAAGTTTAAGGCCGAATCCCAATACTCCCCCTTACCCCTTACCCTTATTTTTGCGCATTCCCGTGAGAGCTAGTGGTGTCCCAATACTCTTTTGGAGCTAGGGGTAGGGCTAAGACTAAGGGGTATACACCCCTTAAAACCAAGTAAGATCGGGAGCTTACTTGAAACCTAGGGCTATGTGAATACTGCGTGACCGGCAACAATGGCGGCCAGATCATCCAGAGAGTCCGATAAATGTAATATTTTCTGCTTAATTAATTGATTAAAAAATTATGACTATCTTGTTTTGTGTTATACTCAGTCCTGAACATATATATTTGCAACCATTTTCCTAATTTAAACGTTTCTAAAAATCGCTAGTTTGGTATGCTAATGTTACAGTCCTGAATTGCACAACAGTCCCGCATTTCTCTAACTAGCGTGTCTACAGTTTTAAGTAAACTCCATTAGCAGCGAATTAATTTAATATTAGTGCATAACACGACTTGCTTTGGAGATATCGATACGTGCTAGATGACGTACCTGTAACCAAGGGGGTCCCATTTCTTAGGGATATGTAGCCCTTACCCCTCAGTTTCAAGGGCCAAGGGCTAGGGGTAAACTATGGGGAAGGGGTAAGGGGAAGGGATAAGGGGGAGTATTTGGATTCGGCCTTAGTCTTTAGACGAAAATGCTCATTACTTTTAGTCACATTTAGTCATTTTAATCCTTTGTAGTTTTAGTCTAGTTTTCGTCAACGAAAACTCAAAAATTTAGTCTAGTTTTAGTTGACAAAAACGAATTATATTTTAGTCTTGTTTTAGTCTTGTTTTAGTCTAGTTTTAGTTTAGTTTTAGTCACATTTCATAGCCATATGAAACCACTTTTTTTCCCTTCTCAGTAAAGAAAGCGCATCTCCATCCCTGAGGACGATGCAATACACATCTCGATTAAAGATGCATAAAAGCAACTACAAATGCGATACGATTCACCCCTATTGCAATACAGTGCGATTTTACAAGATGTGATTCAATGAGATCCAAAAAAATATGATGCTATGCAATTTAATATGGTAAATAATGATGTATTTCTTTGTCAGACAGCAAATCATCAATTAACTAAACAAGTGAAAGTTTTACTTCACATATTAAACAAAGTGTCTGACAAAATAAAATAAGGCTTGGACCTTGCCTTAAACCAGTCTCTTTCCTGTTGTGTGTGTTCTCTGAATGTAAAAAAGGTTCAACTATTACTGGCAGTCACAAGCTGCTGTAAACACTGTCGTAACACCTCACATACTAAATTGAACTCATGTCCTACTTAAAGGTTTTTTCTTAACGGCTCAGCTATCTTTCGTATTACTTTGCAGTACACAACAGGGATTTGTTTCTCGAATATAGAATTCCTATTCTTGCTAGGGGTACCGGTGGAGCTAGCCACTGACTGTAGCCATAGCTGAATCCGAGGGGGAGGCAGACATCGCCACACATACCCTGTAGCCTCTTCAGGTGACTACCTAAATTGGCCATGCTGCCTGTATACTTTATAGCGGCACGACATATCTTGCCAATTGCATAGGTTGATAAAACTCGCCCGAACACGCCTCTAACTCGCGTGAAACTTGGCCGAGAGACGAGAATCGGCCTCTGACAGCAGTAGAGATGAGAGCGCGCTTAAGAAACAGAGAGGAGGAATCTATCTAACTATAAAATTATTGGGGAAAAAAAATATTATTGTGACTTCGTCAATCACCAACATTTGTCTCTTCTCGTTAACGAAAGTTCTGATATATTTAGTCATAGTTTTTATTTACATTTATATGTACCTCATTTTAGAAAATCAGTCGGTTCAAACGTTTCAAAAAAATTTACCATATGGTTCTAGGGGCTGCCATTGACTCCCATTGCACAAGAATAAAAATTATAAAACTAACAATAACAATAGGTTTCCTCCTTACGGAGGAATCCTAATAATAAAACTAACAATAACAATAGGTGCCTCCCAGCTTTGCTGCTTGACCCCTCATTAAAAGTTTTGTTCATGTAAATATAGTTCTAAACAGCTTTTAATGTCTTGTTTGATATGATTTTGTTTCTTATTTTATGTATTAAATTCTAGTAATACTTTCAATGTTGTAACATGTATATTTACAGGGTTATAGTTTGTGCATGCAGTAGTCCAAAATGTGTGTACATATTCCCTTGTCTTGCAAAGGCATCACACTTGGTCTACTGCAGCCTTGAGTAAACCGGTGATGGTCTAATTTGAATTTGTATGCGTTAGACAATCTTTCTTTCATATGGATGGTGTCCCTATTTTTATATGCAAGTTTGGTGTATATATGTACATGATTTACCAATCACCGAGTTGTGTTTACTATACGAGCTCTGGTGCGTTAGGTGCCTAGTTTCATTGTGATTACCTTTGTTAATGATTGCTCCAAAGGTATGTTTGTGTTTGATTATGTTTCATTATTATTGTATTGATTATCTTACCATTTAGATAATTAACTATTCATTGTGCATTTAAAGTTACTGGTTCCTTGTACGTATCTAACACTGGTGAAATGTGGTGAAAAAGACATACACTTTCGAAGTAGGTTTTAAAGGGGCGATTGATTGCAAAATCAATTTTACCTTGTCATAGTTGAAAAATTAGAGTTTGGTGTGTAAAAGAGACATAGTGAACCTGGGATTCACACCTTTTTCCTATGCAAATCTCACTATTTGTAACGCTGCGGTGAAACGACAGGTTAAAAAACATCCACCGCGCTGACGCCCCAACATTTACCTACAGACCAGCCCACCGGTGTTCTGGCCTAGGAACATAAATGGAGGTCGCGTAGATCTCTGACACTAGTTTATCTGCGTGCTGGTCTGTGTAGCCTATTTCCACGGGAATTGAAAGAAGAACGTTTTTCTAAGGATATTGAAAATGGACCATGGTCGTAAATGCAGTGTTCCAGGCTGTACAATGCTGACAGTCAGTCTTCCCACGGAATCAAACACTCAACGGGTATTGCTGATGTTTATCTATGAGAAGATCCCTGTGAAGTTCGACACTCATTTATTAATTTGCTCGAACCATTTCACCAAAGACACTTTTGAATGAAAACCTTGGACAATTTAAAGAAGGATTTGCTAAGCCGCTGTTGCTGAAAAGAGATGCTGTTCCAACCGTATGCTCATCAAAAACGCAAGCTGTAAGTATGATTTTGACGCTAACAGTTAGTCTATTAGCAATGCTAACGTCTCCTGTATCTAGCATAGGTAGAATGCTGTTTCTAAACACATCAACATACCTTACTTAGCAAATTACTTTAGCTAGACTAGCTGTAGTCGGCATTAGAAGGAAAGCTTCCGAAAAAATAGCCAGAAAAGGAATAGCAGTCTAGCCTATTGTTAACGCCTGTCTGGAGTATCAATTTGAAAGAACTGGAGAAAGGCAGGTGCTAGATACAGGATATGTTAGCATTGCTAATAACTGGTACCGACAAAATCATACTACAGCTTGCGGTTGTGATGAACGTAAGTAAGCAAGTAGGTAAGACTTTATTTATATAGCACTTTTCATACAAGAATTGCAGCTTTAAGTGCTTTACATAATATCAACAAAAACAATAATACAAGTGTTGATCTAAGCAGGGACGTGCACAGGAATTTTGAAGGGCAGTTGCTCTGGCCTGAAAAAAGGGCACCCCCCCCCAAAAAGAAAAGAAATAGCCTGCCTACTAATGATAATAATTCATGTCCCGCATGACTTCCGTCATTTATTCTTTTTGTTAAAACTAAATGTTATAAACTAACCATCAGCAGACATGTAACTTGTTTTCCTACCAAAAAATGTGCATGTGAAACGGGCTGGTTGTCTGGTAGGCAAGCTAGCCGTCTGATTATTTAGGCTAAACGTGGCAAACTGAGCCTGAATTTATTACGATTTTAATTGATTTCATAACACTTGATGATGATTGTTCGTTTGTTATACATTTCTACAACTTAAACTCACGTTTTCTGACAACGTCAACAGTTTTTTATCAACACAGAATGAAACAACCGTGACCGTCTCTTTAGTGCAAGTAAATGCAGGCTCAGGGTCGCGTGCAGTACCGCAGAGGAAACAGTAGGGGGCATACCCCCTCCCTCTTGTGACTTCCACTCTTGTTGCCCATAGGCTTATCGATTGGAAGTGAATAAGGCTACTTTATGAAATGTTTCGGGTGGCGATTTTTTTTATCTAGGTCTACATAAAATTCTGCAGCTGTTTAAATTCACTATTGTTTATTTATTTTCCTCGGAGGGGCACTTTGACTTGAGGAGGGCAAAAGGGCAGTTGCCTGGGCAACCTTAGCCATAGCCTGTGCACGTCCCTAGATCTAAGACGTATAACAAACCAAACTAGAGAGGGTACAATTTCTGGAGAAATTGTAGGGTGTGCTTTCTTGCGTCGGTTGCAGGTGGGTCCGTTTTCCCTTCTAGTGATATTTTCAAGCATTTAGCCTACTCATATTGCATAATTCATTAAGAACACCCTTTGAAACAAGGAACCCCCTTTGAAACAAGCTACTGTAACAACGTTGTCACTGGCAGTATTTCAGATGGAATTGCGATTCAAATAGTACCGTCTGCTAACTGAAAATAAGCCCCCCAAAACGTAAATAAGTTCGATATTAATTTAGGGGGACATGGCTAATTCAAAAGCAGTTTGCTAGAGGCAAGCTAGCTGCCGTTGCTATCCACACTTCACTGATTGTTTGAAAGCGCCGGAAATGAGAATGTTTCTTTTGTAAGGGATAATGTATGGAACGCCAAAGGCAAAAAGGCCAAAGGCAAAAAGGCCACTTCCCTTGACAGTGGTCAAATAGTAACGGTCAAATATGAGAAAATAGTTCACCGCAGAACGTTGGAAAGCCCCATTCAAGTGAATGGAGCATTCTACAGCATTAAAGAACAGCCGTGTAATAAGACATAATATAGTTTAGCCATAGCTGTGGCATTGAAGACAGAACTGTAGCCATGGGCGTCAGCAGCATTTTGAGAGTGGGGGGACACACATTATGCGGGGGGTCTGGGGGTTTCTCCCCTAGAATGTTTTGAGATGTAGATGCAATTTCCTGCATTCTGGTGCATTTACCAACTATTTACCATAGTTGTTATACATATACTGAGGGGCTGGACATTAAAATATTTTGAAAACTAAACTTCCCAATAAGCAATGGGACATCTTCAACTACCTGTCACCTTTCAGCACTCACCTCAGCAACAGAGCTGTCTCCACTGCCCCTGCATGCTGCCCCTAACTCACTCTCAATGTCTACCACCTATATCAGGAGATATGGAGATGTATATAAAGTATGGTATAGCCTAGTGCTAGATGTAGGTAAAAAGCTTGCTTATCTAGCTAGCAATAATCATAATGTTTGCAGAAGGATCTTTGTGACTAACGCAATTATAGTCAGAGAATGTCTCATAAGGGTGCTTTGGCCACTGAAGGGAAAACTGAGCAACTTTGACTTACTTTCCTCTTCGTCGAAAAAACCCTCCTTATGTCCATCTCGTCTGTGGAACCGTCATGTCTGAAGTGCTAGCTACAAGCGTGATGCGTCGATCAAAGAATATGGGAGTTGAATCTGCGTGCATGATGCTGTTTTTCTAGAAAACGTGGAGTGGAATTCTATTGTTATGGGTATTCTCCCTACTGATAAAGTGGAACGGATTTGATTGTGAAGCAATGGAAAGATCGCTGGACTAGTAGACCAGTCATGCACTAATATTTTGATCGCAAATGTGGAGGGGTCCAAACCTTTACTCTATGGTCCAAACGGACTGTACTGCTACACACTGCCAGAGGGCGAGCCGAGTCTGTAACGTCAAAAGAAGACGCAGGCTCACTCAAATTCCAAGTTTTACACAAATAACAAAAATATGCTGACCCGCTGGCTGTCTTCACAATAGCCGTATCTTTAAAACACTGCTCTCCATTTGGATGTAGAATTGACCCTGGTACGAAATTAAACAAAGACGCATCAGACGCAGATCGACAACACTGTTGTTGCTGCCGCAATCGTCAATGGAGGCTGACGGGGCTCTCACGTAGCGAACAAATCAAAGTTTATACAGCAACCTACATTAAAATCTCACCACCTGGATGTTTTCACAATAGTCATATCGTCATAACATTTCCCTCTTTCTGTTTTTTCGTGTAAAATTAAACTACAAAATTAGCTACGAAAAATCTACTATGTATGATATGACGCTCTCTAGCATGGCTGCCGCCTAAAAGACTAGGCGGTCTCACGGGCGACCCGCACTTGCTCAATTTACAAAGACTTTAACGACCTAAATAAAAAATCCGAGATTGCAGTTCCACTCGAAATCGCTTTTTCAACAAAACTAAATGGTTGGGGTTTTTTGGGGTGGTATTTTTCACTCGTAATCCAAGCTCCAATTTGCGTGCTTGAACGTCTCTATCACGTTCAGTGTTTCCCACACATAGACTAATTTGTGGCGGTGCGCCACAGATTCAACACCGGCCGCCACATATTGCGTTTGGTGAAACATTTTTTTTATCGCTATTTAGGTTACAACACGCAGCGCATTCGTTCAGCTGCATTTCCTTTCCCCTGCCCTCCCTCCGTCTCTCTGTCACTCATGCGTCTTTCTCACATATGCACAGTCACAACGTCAGCACACGTTAGCAACAATGCATACATACGCCGTTCTATAAGACCGACAGCTATATCAGCGAGCTTTCAGCATTAGTGCCGTAGCTAAAAGTCGAGGAAAGTTTAGGCTACTTTTCGCTAGGTACCTTACTCGAAGGTTCCCCTTTGTTCTTTTGGTGAGAAGTCTCAGGAGCTAGCTACTTACCCGGCGTCCTGCAGCCGACCAGTTAAATAGTTGTTTAGCACTAGCGTGGCTACATGCATAATGCAGAAATGATATATTAGTTGTTGTTAATTTTGTGAAGGTGTGAATCATTTAGGGTTCATATTTAATGTAACAAATTATTAACAAATTAACTGTGTAACAAACTATTAACAAAGGAATTGTTACGACTCCCCCCCCCACCCCCCTCCCCGCCACAACTAGATTTCTAATCTGTGGGAAACACTGACGTTGTATCCATGCGTCGTTGCTGACATGTGTTGACGTAGCTAGCACAGATTACCCTTTGTCGACTAAAGGCACTGTTACCACAAAAACGTTGTAACCTCCTAAACTGTGCAACGGAACGTAAATCCCAATACAAGCAACGCAATCGAGACCAAGACAAAAACATTTTGACACAGCCGTTGTCAGTGTAGTCCAAATATTGACTGAGCCTTAGGGGGGCGAAAAGAAACAATAAATAATAATATATATGTGAGATAACAATGGTTTGTGCTCGCCGAAGGCAAGAGCACACCCCAACTAGCTGCACTCTGTTTGCGGTCTCTCGAATCGGTCTTAAATCCGAGCTGCCACTTGCAGTTTCTAATACACAAACATGACAAGGGGGTTGACAGGACGGGAAGACAAGGTTACATTTCAGCATAACATGAGAGAAAATTAAAAAAGGCAACCCCCAGACTATGCTCCTTAAGGAGTACAGTGTGGGAACAGGCAAAAACCACATAAAAAAGTACATAAGCGCATACATTGTACAACATTACAGAACCACATGACTTGCAACGGGGAGGGGGGGTAAGGACAAGCAGCATCTGGACCTGCAGCCATAATAGGCGCTGGTTACAGACCCGCCAGCCACACTGGGAGAACAAGCAGGCGAAGGCGTTGGATGGGGGAAGGGGTGTGATAGTATATCTATAGTGGATGAAAGTTAGTGTATGAGTGTGCCTGGGTTGGCGCCTTCGTCTAGACCACAATCAGTCAGATTCTCAGTTCGCAGATAGTATTGCCGTGGAGACATCCTTGGTCATGACCCAAGACAGAAACGCAATCCACAGGTGTCTATGGGAGGAGGAAGGGAAGAGACTACAGAGAGTCTCACTCCAGCGCTCTCCAGGGGAGTTGTTGTTCCAGCAACAGCCTTGGCCAAGGCCTGAGCTGGTTACGGGGCCGAAAGCAGATAAGATTGGGGTATTTGTTTGGTCAAGTTGGAACGCACCTCTTTTCAGCAACAGCTTCATAGCAAATCCTAGATTGTCCCAGGTTTTCAAACCAGTCCTGGTGAAATGGTTTGCGCAAATGTGTCGAGGGTCTAACTACAGGGATCTTCTACGCTCTGGTATAGACAAACATCAGCTATGCCCGTAGTCAATGTTAGCTAGACTCTAGCTCATCTGCTTTTTATTAACGCTGATTTGCAAGGAATGCTAGATGGCGAAAACATCTAGACTGTACGCATGTAAACTAGTTTAGCTTGATGACGCAAGAGCATAGGTAGAATGTGTGATGATTTAGCCTAGTTTATTGGGAATGGGGCTAAAGTCATTTTATGTTCCTGACTGTTTCATTCAAATAAATAACCTGTGTTGTCATGTAAATCTACAATTCAAGAAGCATGTTTGTCCAGATCTATTTTTCAGCAAGATGGCTAGAGCTAACTGAAGCTGAGTTGAATCCGGATAGTTTATTTGCTAAGCTGTAGTCCTAACGGTACCCACCTAAGGCGATCCAGTTTGCTTCGACAACAGAAGTGGAAACAACCAACATAATCATTTGAAATGATATCTAGTCAATCTGTTGAAAACAGTGTTGTGTAGACAAAATAGATTTATTAGTACGTTTTAATTTCAAGTCTCCACCTTCGTTGTTTCAGTGAGTGCAGTGGCCGTGTTCACTCGTAAACCAACCAATCAGTGCGCAGCTCAGCAATATATTCATGACGAGCATACCATAAAAGGAGAAAAGCTAGTGTTTTTTCCCGGGAACATTTCAGAGGATCTATAAGTGGGGCATAGAATAGCACCCAGGGCATTTTCAGCTCAACCAATGTTACATTCCCTATTTGGAGACCTTAAGGAAAAGTGTGAAATACCCCCAAACCCCAGTCAATCACCCCTTTAACTTCAGGCCTCTGAGTAGGCTGGGTTTCCCGCAGCATTTTGCAGCTAAGGCGGCCGCCTAAGCAACACAAGCCTGCTTTTTTTTTTTTTTTTATGAGCGATATCTGGAAAACAGGACAGATATTACTCTGTCCTGTTTTCTCCCTTTCATTCCAAACCGTGACCAACGCCAGTCTCCCTTCTCTGCAGAACGCATAAAATAAAAAGCCCCCCAAGGGCTTTCCATGCTTTCCAAGTAATACCGTAGCTTCTGGGGTTCAGTGTGCATACTGTGATGGTGGTTTACATTTACATTTAGTCATTTAGCGGACGCTCTTATCCAAAGCGACTCACAGTAAGTACAGGGACATTCTCCCCGAGGCAAGTAGGGTGAAGTGCCTTGCCCAAGGACACAACGTCATTTGGCACAGCTGGGAATCGAACCGGCAACCTTCTGATAAATACCCCGACTCCCTAACCGCTCAGCCATCTGACCCCTTGGTTAAGTCTATATCCATAGTAGAGATAAACCGCTGATTAGTGAGAATGCATACTTTAAGGTCAGTGCCTAGCCTGACGTTGTCATACTCATAATTCTAGTCGGAATATGAGTCTGAAAACTCTCTGTTGGGCTGTGACGATGGGGCGTGTTTCAACCGAACTCGTAAAACAAATGCCTCTTTGCTCAATTGGATAGACTTACAACCAATCAGAGCAACGTAATATGTTGTTTGTTGAAAACAAATTCAACCCAAGGGCTCTTTCGTGACGTTGTTGATTACGTCACTGTTGATCGTCTGTCCATCATCGTATAAAGCTTGCCCTGGCAATTTCATTGGTCCGCCCATATCCTGGTTCTATGTAGTCGTTCCCAATATGAGACCCTCCAGACCCAACTTCTCGACAACATTTTTTTGTGGGCGGGTAGAAGTTGGGCTGGCAGCCAGTCTAGTCAGTGCCCAGACCAAGTTACGATTTTTACCTACGTCCGAGTTTCATGTAATTGACTGTTTAGCGCTCGAGGTTACAAGTAACGTACTTGCATATTGCTATATTGGAGTCATATATTAACAAGTCAATCTCCCTGCCATCTAATTGAATTGATTCACAGCCGGGGAGTATCGAGTACCGTGACATTTCACTAGTACTGGTAACAAGTTACTAGTTAGTCCTAGTGTGTAGACATTGGGGTCAGTACTAGTTAGTGCAAGAGTACCTTGTGCATTTGCGCTCCCTCTCCTTCTCCCTGCTCCTGGACCGCCGGCGCTCCCTGGAGCGACTTCTCTTCCTGTCAGACGTCCGGCTGGAGTGGCGGCTGTTGGAGTGGCTACGCCTCCCTCGCCTCTCCCGGTCACGGTCTCTCTCCCTCTCACGCTCCCGCTCTCTCTCCCGTTCCTTCTCCCGTTCCTTCTCCCGCTCCTTCTCCCGCTCCTTCTCCCGCTCCTTCTCCTCCTCCTCTTTGCGGACCTTCTCCCTTTCCTCCCTCTCTCGCTCCCTGTCCTCCTTCTCCTTTTTGCCCTTGTCCTCTCCCACCGGGTCCTCTGAGCGGCGTCGAAGTTTCTCCTGGATAAGCACAAAACATCCCCCATGACACCCCGTCAACACCAGTTCTTTGTGCATTCATGACTACTGATACGCTACATGTAGGGCTGCAACTAACGATAATTTTAGTAATTGATTAATCTGTCGATTATTTTTTTTGATTAAACAATGAATCGGATAAAAATGTTTTTTATTAATTTATGCTTTTTAAAAAAGCATTAATTTCCAACCCTTAATTCAAAAAAAGAACTGAGTGCAAATTTATATAATTTTAGCGTGGATTTAATGCTATCTTCAGAGATGAGCAATTTATTTGAGTTTTGTTTAAAACATTTTTGAAAATTGAAAGGTTGTGGAAGTAGGCCAGACTATTAAAATAATCTGGTATATATGTAAAATGAAAAATTAAGATTTGCAAGGATTAAGCTATTTTCAAAGATTCGTAAATTTCTATCATTTTATTTGAAACTTAATTAAAGTAAACGCTGTGGAAGTATACCAGACATTGTTAAGATACTATGATTTCTGTCTGAGGTTTTATATTCATAAAAATATGTCCAAGTCTATTTTTTCAAAATGGTAGGCCTATGGGTAGTTTTCACCCGGTCTCTAGGGTGACGCTGCAAAGTAGCGTCTTCCGATTGTGAGACGAATGTCGAATATGAAACTAACATCACTTCGGTCAATTAACACACCTTTTTGACGTGAAATGCTCCCACACTGTGAATGACTTAGGTAGTACTGATTTCTCCACCATGTGTTTTTCAGAACAACGTTACACAACAACGTCTCTCCGATGGTCTTTCCTCTACCTCCGGCTCGACTAAACTTTTTTTTTTTATACTCAAACATCTCTGCGACTTATTGAGTGGTGTAGGCCTAATGAGAGCCTAGTCAGATGGCTGCGCGGTTGGGGAGTCGGGCTATTAATCAGAAGGTTGCCAGTTCGATTCCCAGCCGTGCCAAATGACGTAGTGTCCTTGAGCAAGGCACTTCCCCCTACTTGCCTCGGGGAATGTACCTGTACTTACTGTAAGTCGCTCTGGATAAGAGCGTCTGCTAAATGACTAAATGTAAATGTAATAATCGCGCGACACAACGAATCGATTATGAAATTCGTTTGCAACGCTTTTAATAATCTATTTTAATTGATTTCAGGGATGCAAACACATGTATGGTCAAAAAAGCGAGAAGTAATTTCAGCCCTCGCCCCGCGGCAAATATCCATATACTTACATTGCAACCAACCCCCTGACATCCCTGGCCCACCCCTATATGCACAGAGTAAAATGACATTCTGAAGATCAAAATACACCAAAACTAATTTGTAATATTCAATGTCATTTTTTTTTCAGAGACATAAACTCTTATTAAACTATCTAGCACTTTTTCTGTTTTTACTCCTTCCTTTTCTTCCTGGCCACCTCTAAGGGCACTAAATGTTGATGATCCTAGCCAACTCCTTCAGCTGAGTAACAGCCTGGGAATGGCCCCTCACCACAGGATCAATGGAGGACAAGGCCTGTAGGTTCTTACTTTTGAGAGGTAGTTTGTTCTACTTGCCACAAGCTGTGTATGGTCACCTTCCCAATAAAATCCATGACAGTAGGCGATTTCTTTAAGACTGCAAGGGAAGCTCGGCTTCCCCTAAAATGTAAAAAAAATGTATGGTCAAATATTTACTATTGTGTTAACATTTTAAATGTGTTAGAACACATTTCAAGATGAGTTCATTTAGAATCAGATACATTATAGTAGCAGGTCGACTGACTCGATTTCCTTCTCATACTTTCCGGTAGCGTTACAGTGCATTTCTCTGTTGAAGCCCAGCGTCCAGGGACTTGAATGGGGCTGCTTTGAACAGTTTTTTTTTGTGTTTCGAAACTATACGGTCATTGGATAAATGTTGCGATTATGTCCCTCCCACGGACGCTCAGCGTCACACACGCCAGGTTTTTGCTTGAGGGAGGGTCTGTCGAAAGACTGCATCTCCTTTTTAATGATAGCCATTTTGTACTATAAAAAGTCGCCGAAGCTATTCGAGTTCAGTCCCATTAGCGGATTTTGCAAGTGTAGTCAAAAGACAAACTGCTGCAACCTATTCTTGGTATTTGTTTGCGCAAAATTGCTAGCCAATTTCATCATACATTTCATATAATTATACACCACATTCCTTGTTTCAGTTAACCTAATTCCCACATTTCCTTCAATGTTTATCCTAATTCATCCCCACCGGCAGCACAAATGCATACTTGTCAGCCCACTCTGTCTGAAATTGGCAATTTTTTGAATCAACTTTTCGCTTTAAGGGTTTGTCTCGCCATGATTTTCGCTAAAGAAGAAACAGGTACCATTGGCAAATCGATGAGCCTGCGTTGTTGCGAATGACACACACAACCTGCGTGACCCATAGAGTAGGGGTGTCACGATACCAAAAATTCCGTAGTCGGTGCCAATACCATTTAATTAACACGATTCTCAATGCCAATTTCGATACCATGGTTAAAAAAAAAAAGAGGATTGTCTAAGATTCCATGTAGGCTACTTGAACCATGAACTTCTTTAAAATATTTGAAAAATAGCTAAATGTCCTACAAAGACATACAAAACATGTGCAATAGAGCATAGCACAACATAATAAAGTGCAATTAAGCCATTCAGCTAACAAGATGAACATGACATGAGTTTACCTTCTAAGCTATGGGCTAACGTTAAAACTACAGCTAACCTAAACTATGTATATAAGCCATTGTAACACACGTGCCCACCATCTCAAACATCATGTAACGTGTATTTTAGTATGACAGATTAAACAAACAGAAAAAGAGCATTCTTTGGATGTATTCAGAATTTCGCCGCGACTTCAACGAACATTGATTTATTTTGTATGATGCCAGATGTTAGCATTGGTGCTGCGCCTCTTCTGGAACTGAATCAGAACTTGCCTTGAATTCTTTAAACAAATCCAGATGATGATCTTTCAGGTGCTTAGCTAAATTGGAAGTATTCCCCCTTGGTCTGAAGACTGCGGTAGCATTTTTTGCATAATGGCTTCTGCGGATTAATTATAACGCCACGGTCATCTGCCTCAAACGCAAACTACTTTTTTTGCCTTTTTTGTCAACAAGTCGAAGCGGGGCGATCGCTAAAGCAGCAGTTGTTATCTTGTTTTTCTTAATGTAAACGTCGACTGGAACACTCCTGAAGGCGCAGCACCGATGTTAACATTTGGTATCGGCGCTCACGGTACTTACGGTGCTTCAAAAAAATGGGCATCGTCGGTGTTTTGTTATTTTAGCATCGGAAGGTACAATAAGTATCGGTTCTCGTGACATCCCTACCATAAAGGTTGCGGCCAACGTTGAGTGAGTGATTCCTGATGGAGCTTTAGATTGGACACGGAAGATATAAAGCACATCTATTGGGAAAATAATATAGGCTATAGCACAAAATCACGCACCAATGAAAACTTACTTGTATTGCGTCTAGGTCCGGATCCGCCTATTGAGTCACCTCGCCATAGACAGTAAAAGGTACGCAGCAAGAAGACACGAGTAGGCTAGTTCTCGCTTGCGCGCATACTGCTGATTTGCTTATTTCCTCTTTACTTGTTTGGTGGAGGCAATCCAGAATTACTGTTGGTGCAATTATAATCAGACCCCCCCATTAAAAAAAACAATTCGGATCTGCACAATTCACGCAAGTCACCCAAACTGACATGAAAAAAGCGGGAGGCGCCGAAAAGCGCACTGTTTGCATCCCTGTTATTGATCCGAGTGTTAATCAGGCCAGTTAATGCGAGCGCATTAACTGTGGAAATGATTGTTGACGGGAAGCAGAAACATGCATCTAGCTTGGCTGAGTACTCTAACCAAGTTCGAGAGCGATACCAACTTGGGTTGAATGCCCAAGGACCTTGCCTGAAAATGCACATGGGGTACATTTGCAGAACCAGCTGCCTCGGAGTGCTTTCATTCAATTAATTGTGAGAGATGTAGTTTATGGTCCAGTGTTTCCCCTGTGTTGATTTTACCCTGGCGGCCCGCCACGGTTAAATTTCTGCCGCCACGGTATCAGAATTAGAGCTGTACAAAATGTTAGGCCGTCTATCAGCCGTGATTGTTAGAGCGCATGTCGGAGAATAGCACAGACTCGCTTCACAGCGCAGTTGAAATTGCGCGTGTGCGTCCTTGAGAACTGAAAGTCGTATAACTTATGTTGTCAGTTTATTTAAGCCTGTTATTGTATTAGTTCTTGTATTAGTCTATAGTTCTTGCAAATTTAAATTAAGTTAACTGGTGATTTTCGTTGTTTGTATTCTTCCCCTGCTAGCGAAATTGCACGTCTGTTGATCCGATAGCGATTGCTGCCCTTGCTCACGTTTGTATTTTAGGTGCATTATTATGCTTAAGTAGGCTAGTTTTAATGAATAAATAGTGGGTATATTGTTATTATTTGCTACAGAATACTTAGCCTATCAAGATCAAATGAAGCAGACAGTGTACGTGCTTCCGAGTGGCATACCTTAATCTGTAGGCTAGGCCACTGCATTTACAATAAGTTGTTACGTCAATTATTAATTGGCAGCATTTATACCATTTATAACATACTGTAAGGTGTCTTTAAATAGGCTATTTTATTTCTTTAGGGGAAATAGAACGAAAATATGTGCAAAATGTAATATTACATTAGCTATTAGACTATTATATTAAGCTGCTCCAAAATATAGGGTTAGCACTTTGTTTGTTTTTTTTTGGGGGGGGGGGGGGGGGGGGGGGGGGGGGTGTAGACCTGACCTTCCCCCACTGCTAAAAAAAATCCTAGGGGAAACACTGTGGTCAATGCACGCTGTAAAGCAGTGTAGACATTTGAATGCACCATTTATGCTCCCGCGGGCCACATAAAATTACGTGGCGGGCCACATTTGGCCTGCCTCAGATATGGAATTCATAATTTAATTTGTTAGCGCTACTTTAGGTCACTACATAAAGGTTGGCTGCTGTGTGCTAATTACCTATTAACTAAAAATGACTAAAGTTTGGCTTGTTTTGAGTTGTTGTGGAAAGTAAACATAATGAGTTTCAAACTTACACAAATTATGTTAACCAGCTAGTAGGGTTGTCACGATTACTTTTTCTTGTACGATATATTGCACCAAAATTAATTGCGATAAACCGTATTATTGCACACACGTCAATTGTAATTTTCAGTCCATTTTATGCCACTGATTTACATAATGACCCGATCCCCCCCCCCCCCAGGCTAGTTTTAACGGCTGTTTGCGCATCTAGATCGCTTCACTCCATCATCCCTTATTGTTTACAACGTTAACAGGGCTACTTGGTTGGCGTTGCCTTTTCAGCTTGATATATACAAGGTTTGGCGTGAGAGCGTGTGAAATGGTTGAAATGCTTGTGTCTCACGGCCAATGCGTGAGAGTTGGCAGCCCTGTGTTTGTCAAAAGTTTGCAGCATATTTGCAAATGCTGGTTTTTTGACCGTGTTTAATGGCTGCATCTTGTTGGCTATATAGCGAGTTAGGCTATCCGTGAGTGTGCGCCATTTCGCACTGTCACGTCTATATTTGCACTGTCGGGAAAAGGCATCTGTGACAGAACTGTATGGAAGAACCCTTTCCAGCTCCAGCTGCAGTTGTTGTTCACAGGTTGAAAAACTGGGTGGGATAGCTATGTATTGCTAGTTGAGACGTTAGGTTAGTTGCCTCTTTTCGTTTCCACTGTTTTTAAACAAAGTCGACATACCGGCTCGTTAATTGGCTCTCATCTCATTCGACAAAATATTCCCACACCAGAGATGAAGATTGCGGCTTTGAAACCAAGTCAATTTGTACTTGTTCTTCCTAACGAGCTGTAGGTGTCACGAAACACTTTATGCACAGTGAATTCACACCTTCTCTTCACCTGTTGGTGTCCACTCTGTGTGTGTGTGGAGACGCTAGTTCCGCCTACTCTTTCGACACAGAAAGCAAACAAGATGACTGAGGCAGCGGGATCGACTAAAATGTTGGTGACATTTGTTCTTATGTAGAAATGTATATAATCGTTATTTTTTATTAAAAAAATTATCAGTTTTGCAAGCTAGCAACCAAACTCGACCAGTTTAGCAACATTGTGTGCACACATCTTGCTTTCAAGGCTTTCAAGAAAAGAAAAAAGCAGTACGAGTAATGGGGGGCCTGTTCCCCAGAAGAGATTTTAGTCTACCAACGCTCCTGGATGTTTCTCAAAGCTATTGATCTTAGTAACCCCTGTGGGGATTGTATACCAACACCCTCGTGGATCAGGAACCGCCTTGTCAGGTGGTCATGGACTGACCTTGAGCTCCTCCACAGTGGACTTGATCTTGGCGTAGCCCATGTGCTGCTTCCCCATCAGGTGGTCGTCCACACGCGACTGGGCGTCACCCACGATGAGGAAAGCGCCGCACACCTCGCAAACCTCCATCTGCTTCTCCTGGGCCGCAAAGCTCTCAATTGTCTGGAACACAAAGCGCACACGTCATAACTGGGGACGCTAAAGGTTATGACCAATCACGTGGTTGAATATAATTGCAGCACTGGCTAGGAAATGGGATCACTTAACGGTACCAGGACTGCCCCATCAAACCGGCACCTTGGCCGTGGATGGTTAACACTCTCCTACTTTGCGTTACTTGGATTACTGCTGACATTACCAAAAATATTTGAGCTGCACTGAGTGCAGTTTACTTCCAAGTTGATTCCATATACACTTGTAAAAATTAATAAAAGAAACTCCAAGCAGAAAAGCTCAGCGTTGCACCAGCCCCTGTAGACAGTGCTCAGCACGCACTTCCTGCAAAAAAATAACCAGAACTCCTGGTGGGGGGACAACCTAGGCCTTTGTCCCCTCACGTCCGGTCCTGGGTTTGGGGGCTGGAGAGAGGGACTCACCGATGGGGTGGAGCTTAGCAGCTCCCTCTCCTCCTTGAGCTGCTCCACCAATTTCATCATGCCCTGGGCCTCCTCCACCTTCCCCTCAGAGCCCAGTTCCTCAATCTAAAACAACCAAACAAGCTGAGCTTACACTACAAAAATACATCTGTGAATGTGTACTATGAGTGGAATTTAAAGACTGCCATGTGGAAAATGTATGTAGTTACGTGGGTGACTTCAAAATCTCAACTGTAGGGTATGGTTGTTACCCCTGACCAACTATAGTCAGTGAGAAACTTAAGTCTTACCTGCATGACCAGGTCCTCAATCTTCTCTGTTAGAACCAATGCCTTCTCCTCATTCTTGCCTGATGGACCAGGTCCCTACAGCAGAAAAGGACACCGAAGAACATGATAGTTTAGGTGTGTTTGAGGTTGGCACAGTAGAACATCTTGAAGACACCTTGGCACATACTCCTGCATTCTGTTGGGCCTGGGAGAGGGCTAGGCGGGCATGGCCTCTTCGGATCCTCCTCTCCACCTCAGCCAATAGGGACTGCAGGTAGCGCAGGAAGTCTCTCTCATAGCCTTCCTTCATGAACCGTGAGCTCTTCTCGTACCTGGACAGTAAGGGGGAAACACACACTATTGAATAACATAGCAAAAGAACACGTGTGCAGTGATTTAAATGATATATGTTGGACTTATAACACAAACAACAGCTGATTGTGAAAATTATGTGAGCAGCACTTACGTTTTCCTAAGATTTTCATCATGGATTTTTTCGCAGGGGCCTATTAAAGCAAATAATGTTTCATTTCAGTAACAATTTATTTACCATTTAAAGACATTCAACCTCTCATTTCTTCATAGTTATGTTGCAACTTGGAGAAGGGCCTTGCCCACACCTAAAATAAACTACAAGTTCAGTGGCCAACATTTGTTTTTTTAGCTAGTCCTTTACTTACCCAAGTCAGACCGTGTGTTTGTAAATAATTCAGCTGGACAGAACCCACAAAGATAGTATCTGCAGACCTAGGAGATACAATTATATAAATGTATTTACCCTGAAATTACTCAATCACATTTTATAATCACAGTCTATTAAATATATTTGCCTTAGCCTATTATTGGTCAACAGTCATGACAAGTGAAAGCAAGTTCACCCCCAAAATCCCAAGGTGAAGCATGAGCCGTTTCCACCCAAACAAACATTCATGGATAGTTATGGATGACTAGCTAATCACGTTAGCTGGACCAAGCTAGCTAGTAGGCCTGTTGGGTTGCACCCCCCCTGCAGGTCTCGGGTCGGCGGTTTAATTGTAGAGGCCAAGCAGTCTGTAATGTAGGCAGGTAACACGTCAACCATAGAGACGAGCTATTTGGGCTGCAGACTAGACTGGTGCTGATATAAATTAAGCTGCACAAGCAAGCAGGAGAACATGCCGTCCTCGCTCTGTTGTTGATGCGCGTAGCGTGTGTCTGGCCGGCTGCGTCGCCAAGCCAAAGCTAGCGACTGCTAGCACTAGTCTACCTATTGAACACTTAACTAGCTAGTAGACACAATACAACAAGTCAAGCAAACACACATTGTGTACATTTTACAGTGTTAGTTCAGATAACATAACTGTTCCATAACTATATTATTAGCCTGCAAACATGTTTAAAGGCTAAGCTTGCCTTGTCACTAGCTAACTGGCACGCATTGCTAGCTAACTTACTGTCTCGTGGTCCCAGCGGACGTTGCATCGTTTTTCGTCTGGGGCCAAGTTTCTATCTCGACCCATCAACTCATCGAGTAATTGGGCTGCAGAAAGCATTTTGCCTTTACTGAAAGACCAGAGACTATTCTCCGATTTCACACCATTTAAGTGTGCAGTGTAAAATCTCCCAATTCGGATTTTAGATCAAAATGGCAGCTGGCGCTTAGACGGACACCACAGTGGCTCTACCCAATGTGCACCGGGTGAGTGTATCACTATGTTTGGGTTAGAAAAATAACGCCACCCACTGCAATGGATGAGTATCCGCGGAAACGGTGTCTAAAGTCTTAGTTTGTACTTGTCACAAAAGTTAACTTTGTGTCCATAGTACAATAAAATATATAATATTTTAGAGATAATACGAGCTTTACTTTTAAATAACGTGGAAAAATGCGTTTTCCAATGCGTTAAGCCTAGCTTACTGTTGACGGAGTTTATTGTTGGAATGCTGCTTCAGCATTCCAAGTATTGTTCTTTGAATCTTTATTCAACTTCTTCATATTCTTCTATTTCTTCCGCGCAACCTTTCAGCGCCTTCAAATCTTCAGCTATTAAACCCGTTCAGCTATCAAAAAAAATCAGCAGTTTCAGGCCATGGGCGCCATGACTTTTCAGCTTTGTACCTCTTATGCTTGAATTAATATAAATCAATATTCATCAAATTTTTAACATTGGTTTCCAATGGAGTTTTCTTTCAAATCCTCTCAAACTTCTTAAAACTTCTTTAACTTCCAAATCCTTCTTCTTCCTCAATCTTTCAGCTAGAGCCACTATTTACACTTTAAAACGTTGACAAAACCATAAACTATTTTTAATAATTCATCTTTATAATATCTATTCAACTTTTTTTAATATCACTGATTATGTTTCATGACTTTTTCAAACCGTTTCTGAGATTTACATGGGTGTGTACGAGAAAGCCTAGAGTGCAGACTGAAACGCTTAGAGTGGAGTGGAGCTTCAAAATCAGTTTCAAAAAGTATTTCTAGTTTGCCAGCATTGCCACAATTTTCGCTCTTCATGCTTCGTTTTTGGATCAATAGATAACTAATTTTGTGCTGGTCGTAGGCAGTTGTCTGTGGAATCCAACAGACTTACACATTTATTCAGAGCCCCACGAAAGTGAGACAAAGTCCAACTCTCGCCCCATAGACTCCAATGCAAATCTGGTGACAAATTTGTCACAGAAAACAAAAAATAACAAGATTTATAAACTGCCGGTAGAGTCGTATTTTTGAATGCACTGACATATAAAGGACATCTCTGGTTTCGGCAGTCTTGGGTCTCGGAAAATATCTTTATTTTTTGGATTGGACATATAGTTTTGCGTCTAGGTTAACTTGTTTGAGGTGTGGATTCTAGCAAAATTTCTGGTATAGAGGGTTTTCACGGACGTCACATTCTGGGCAGTAACCCGGATGCGCGGCCATCTTGCAGGCACTCGACGTAAACAACTCAACGGAGTACAACGAAAATAACGAAAATTCTACACTCTTTGGAACAACTGTAGCCATGTCTAAACGACCGAAAAGGTCACCAAAACGTGTCCAAGATAATAACATGTAGGCTTGGGTGTGTTTAACAAAATCTTCTAAAGGCAAGACTAATATTATTTAAATATATATCATTTCCTATTGTGGTTAACAGTTACAGTATTAATCTTCCTCTTTGCTCCAGATAGACATGTCAACTATCTATGCTCGCGCTTAACATAATATCTTTGCCATCATGTCATGAACGTTTTTACGAAAAATCCAATCAGTTTTAAAATAACAGGAGTAAACTATATTAACAACATTTCATGTATGTGTGACAACGATGTGCTAACTTGCCACAACAAGGCAGGCAACTCAAGCCATTTCTCCCTATGCTCATTCAATTTAAGTATATGGCTCATTCAGCTCAATGTAAATCGGCTATCGGCCAATGTGAACTTTGGTGCTCGTGCCCTGTTAGTATCCGCGAGCACATTTGCAGGCAACTTTTATTGACGTAAGCAAATAAATGTGGTGCTAGTTTACCCATTTCGGATTGGTCTCAAACTTAGCAAAAATCAGGAACAATTATTCTATGAAAAAGCTAGTAGTATGAGCCAGGTTCGAGAATAGGACAAAAATTATTGGGGGAGATAGTTTTGTAAATGTTGACTGGAGTTAATAGAATAAAAACGATCGGAAGAGTCGGAAACCTAACCGTAATGCAATACCACCTACATCCACCGGGGCCGTTGCTTCAAGCCTAGGGGCGAGGGATGGGGGCTTGGTGAAAACCCTCTATCAGAGCCTGTTTAAGGAGAGCCTGCACACTCCCTATTAAGCCCCATTGTACCGAATTTTGTTGCAGTTCCACCAGAGTTCCACTGAGAGTGATCGCGGTCGAGTGCAAAATGAATGGGTGTCTATGGAGCTAAACGGCTTAATTTGTCTCTTTCTCCTGATTGTTGTTGATAAATCTCAGATTTGATTATAGTTTTTGCATGTTCAACATGGATTACAGGTCAAAGGTTGAATGAACGAGTACTTACGTCCTTTCGATTTCTTACAGGGTAAGTCGTTGTTGCCCATAACACGCTAGCATTCTGCTAACGAATGTTGATTGGTTAGTGAAGGACTGGCTACGACCAGAGATCCCGCTTGATGGCATCCGAAGCAGAACCAGAATGTCAGAGCATTAGCAACATTAGCAACAACATTAGCAAGCCAAAACTCTTTCTAGCATGTGTATTGACAGAGAGAGCCTAACCTGTCAGCTGTGTTGTCGATGCCTCGAGAGAAAAGTACAAGTAACCAGAGCTTGCCGTCAAGCAGTAGCTCTGGTCGTACGATGTGTATGACGTCAATGCCATTTTCAAAGGCTTTTTAGAACCGAAAGGCAACTTTAAAAAAAATCTAACACCCAGTGGTGTGTATTTTTTTTGCTGCCCCTTTCGATTTCAGAATTCAAATTACTAGACAAAAAATTATATCCTGAGAAAAGTGGATTTTGAGGGGTATAGCTCCACAGACCACCATTCATTCTGCACTCGACCGTTAGCGCCCTCATATGGAACTTGAGTGGAACTGCAAGCAGTTCAGACCCGGAAGTTTCCTGAGAGTGGGAGTTCTCTCTTTATTAGACATTGGCTGTTTATCAATCCGAAGAACGCTGAGAATGCTAGTACATTCTTTTGAAGAACCTTCTTGCAAGCCACCTTGCAAGAATTGTCTTTGTAGTCGGTGAATCGAAAGGCCAGAGACACTTGGTGTTCGTCCCTGGCTTGGGAACCACAATTCACCTTAGGTTAGATTCTCAGGGAGATAATTGACTCGTTAATATCTGACTCCAATTTTAAGACACGTGCACGAGTGCGTTACCTGTAACCTAGAGCGCTAAACAGTTAATGACATGAAACTCTGACGTAGGTAAAAATCGTCTGCTTGATCAGAGCACCGACCCTAAAGTATGCGTGTTCACTACTATAATAGTGTCGTTTATCTCTACTATAATATAGATTTAACCATAGTCGACCTAGTAGGATATGTAATCGATCACTCAGAGGCCCCGGTAAATTCCTTCGGAGCGTGGAGATCCACTGTAAGTGACTCAGAGGCCTTAAGTTAAAACCTACTCAAAAGTCTATGTTTATAATCAGTTAGCCGCATCAACCAGACTAGATCTAAGTTTTCACCGCCGTAGCCTGATAGATACGTTTCAAAGAGAACAAGTAACGTCAAAATGCACAATAATAGTTTATTATCTAAATAGCAAGATAATCAATACAATGATAATGAAATATCATCAAATACAAAACATACCTTCAGAGCAATGGTTAACAAAGGTATGTCACAATGAAGACTAGGCGCCTAACGCACCGGAGCTGTATCGTAAACAAAACTCGAAGTGATTGGTAACACTTCTTCCTATATACACCCAAACCTGACTAAAATGGGGACACCGGTCACATGACTGAAAAGTAGTCTAAACGCATACAAATTCAAATTGGATCATTAATCAAGGCTACAGTAGACCAAGTGGTTCCCTTGCAAGACAGGGGGATATGTTAAACACATGTTGGTCTGCTGTAGGCACAAACTCTGTAAACCCTGTACATGTACATGTTACAGTATTAAAATTATTACAAGCATGTAATACATAAATGAAGAAACAAAAGCATATCAAACATGACATTAAAAGCTGTTTAGAACCTTATTTTCAAGAACACAACTTTTAATGATAATTTCAGAGTCTTCCTCTGTCCACCTTCCTCTTCAACTGTTGAGACCACCTCTCCAGAGGTGTGTCATTAAGGTGTGATGGTCATTTTAGCATTCATGCAAATCAACAACTGTCCCAGACGAGTGTCTGGGTGACCAGTGACAAAGGGGCTACCAAAACAGCCCTACATCTTGCAAGGACGCAAGGACGGAGAATGAATTGAGATGGTTAGGGTTTTCCTGGACTCGCAGCATTATGATAACACTGACTAACTACAAAGCTAAAAAATGGTCCGTCTACCTGTAATTTTACGTTTTCTGTAGCCCTTGCTAACTTACAGTACCTAGTGTCTGCACTGCACTGAGATGCTAGCTAGCTAGGTTATCGAAAAGTCGGAGCAAATTTACAAATTAGCCGTTTCATCAATAAAATAAGAACATTTTCAGCGTCTGAACTGCTTATTTCTCGTCACATTTTAATTCAGATGCTGATTTACACATACCGTTTAGCTGAAATATGAAAAGTAAAAAAATTACAGTTGTGAGGTTTGTCCGCCTCCCTTGACATCTTGCAATGACTTCTGGGAAATCAGAAGCGTTCTCGCTGGTCAAGTCACCATCCGATGCATCCCCGATAAAAGGGGCGGATCAGGAACATTTCCGGGTATTTTTGGCGTTCTTGGTGACTTGTGTTCTTTGGATTGAAACAAGCCCCCACCCCTCGCCTCTCGGCTTGAGGCAACAGCCCCGGTGGATGTAGGTGGTATTGAATTTCCGATTTTCTACCCGACTCGTCCGGTCGTTTTTATTCTATTAACTCCAGTCAACATATCTAAAACTATCTCCCCCAATAATTTTTGTTCGATTCTCGAACCTGGCTCATACTACTAGCTTTTTCATAGAATATTTTTTGTTTGAAACCAATCCAAAATGGGTAAACTAGCAGCCCATTTATTTGCTTACGTCAAGAAAAATTGCCTGGAAACGTGTTCGCGGATACGAACAGGGGACGCGCACAAAAGGGAACATCAGCAAATCGCTGATTTACCTGAGCTGAATGAGAACAAGGAGAAAGGGCTTGATAATCTACAGTTGCCTGCCTTTATTGTAGCACGTTTTACAAATGGTTGCACACATACATGACGGTTGTTTGTAGAGTTTATGTCTGTTATTTTAAAGCAGATTTAATAATAATTTCGTAATGAACAAATTATTATGCTCACGGCATGACAAACGTAATTATAGCATCATATAATTAGTTGTAATATCGTGGCATGTTACGGCGTCATTATTGATTGTTGACGTTATTCTGGAGCAAAGACGAATATGAATAATATGTCTGATAGCCACAATATGGTCGTTATATGGTTAACTTTGTCAACACTACAACGATGGCATTAACAATAAGCTAGTAATAGTAAACAACACTCATCATCATTATAATAGTAACACAGGTAGGCTATAAAGGCTTAATTTAGCTTGCTTTGCAAAGCTAGAACAACGACAGAGCCAGATACAGTGCCCTCCAAAAGTATTGGAACAGTGAGGCCAATTCCTTTATTTTTGCTGTAGACTGAAAACATTTGGGCTTGACATCAAACGATGAATGTGAAACCAGAGATCAACGTTTCAGCTTTTATTTCCAGGTATTTACATCAGGATCTGATGCACAAATTAGAAAATATCACCTTTTTGTTCGAATCCACCCATTTGTCACGTGAGCAAAAGTATTGGAACATGTGACTGACAGGTGTGTTTTGTTGCCCAGGTGTGTCCTATTACATACATTATTCAATCAATAAATACCACTGAATGTCTACACTCAGGTTCAGATTGGGTAAGATAGGTTTTGTCTATGCAGACTGTATTCAGAGGTGAAAACAACATGAAAACCAGAGCGCTGTCTTTGGGTGAAAAACAAGCAATTGTGAGTCTTAGAGAAGATGGAAAATCAATCAGAGCCATTGCAGAAACATTGGCCATAGCCAGTACAACCATTTGGAATGTCCTGAAGAAGAAGAAAACTACTGGTGTACTAAGTAACAGACGTCGAACAGGTAGACCAAGGAAAACATCAGCAGTTGATGACAGAAACATTGTAAGAGCTGTAAAGAAAGACCCTAAAACAACTGTTAGTGAGATCAGCAACAACCTCCAGATGGCAGGAGTGAAGGTATCACTATCTACTGTTCGCAGAAGACTTCATGAACAAAAGTACAAGGGCTACACCAGAAGATGCAAACCACTCATTAGCAAGAAGAATAGGAAGGCCAGGCTGGAATTTGCCAAAAAGTACAGAGATGAACCTCAAAAATTCTGGGACAAAGTTTTATGGACTGATGAGGCAAAGATTAACTTTTACCAAAGTGATGGAAAGGCTAAAGTTTGGAGAAAGAAAGGAACTGCTCATGATCCCAAACATACAAGCTCATCTGTGAAACACGGTGGAGGTAATGTCATGGCTTGGGCTTGCATGGCTTCTTCTGGGACGGGCTCATTAATCTTCATTGAGGATGTAACACATGATGGCAGCAGCAAAATAAACTCGGAAGTCTACAGAAACATTTTGTCTGCCAATTTAAGGAAAGATGCAACCAAACTGATTGGCAGAGCCTTCATCATGCAGCAAGATAACGACCCAAAACACACTGCCAAAACAACAAAGGAGTTCATCAGGGGCAAGAAATTGAAGGTATTAGACTGGCCAAGTCAATCTCCAGACTTAAACCCTATAGAGCATGCATTTTACCTGCTTAAGAGGAGACTGAAGGGAGGAACCCCACAAAACAAACAACAACTGAAAGAGGCTGCAGTGAAAGCCTGGGAAAGCATCAAAAAGGAAGAATGCAAAAGTTTGGTGACGTCAATGGGTCACAGACTTGCTGCAGTTATTGAAAGCAAAGGATTTGCAACTAAATATTAAGTCTTATTCACTTAAATATGTTTTAAGTATATCTGTTCCAATACTTTTGATCACATGACAAATGGGTGGATTCAAACAAAATGTGATATTTTCTTAGTTGTGCATCAGATCCTGATGTAAATACCTGGAAATAAAAGCTGAAACGTTGATCTCTGGTCTCACGTTCATTATTTGATGTCAAGCCCAAATGTTTTCAGTCTACAGCAAAAATAAAGGAATTCGCCTCACTGTTCCAATACTTTTGGAGGGCACTGTATATAAGTTTACAGTTTATTTATCCAACACAATACAGCAGTCAAACTATAAACACGAAGCAAAAAGAACAACGTATAGGCCCTGCACGTATAATAGAGGGTTTTCACCGACGCGTCATCAGACCGGAAGTCGCCATCTTGGAGGCACTCCGCATCACAACAAAGCACTGGCACTGAAGTATATCCCGAACGTCGTCAAGGAAAATTGTGAATTATTGCCGTGTTTCAGGTTGTACAAATAGGACAGATCGTGAAAAACGTTTGGTATGTTATCAACTTCCAAAAGTTATTAAAAACCAGGGAAAGGAATGTCAGAGATTGTCAGAGGAAAGGAGGCGCTTGTGGTTGGCAAAGCTCAACCAAGATCTACGAGGGAAAAATCTGGACAACATACGGATTTGTTCGGCACATTTCTTGTCAGGTATTGTGAAATGTTTATTTCAGCGGCTCAAAACGAATTTTCTATTGTAATGATAATATTTTTAATAGTCAATAGTAAAAACAGTTACAGCTTTTATTGTTTTTACTGTGCGCTTATTTTACTGTAAAGCTGACTTTGACATAATATAATTCATATCAAACTACTGCATGTGTATGGGTTCAGCGAGAAAACCATGTAGTTAACAATATCGGGATATCCAACTGAAGGCAGAATCACCGGGTCGTCACGGATCCAAGTAGCGTTAGAGGGAGCTAACTGGTAGGGATCTGCACCGCCAAAAAATCCTAATTTCTCAAAATATCGACCCTTTTCTTGTGGTCCAAGTCCTTCCCTATATGCCTTTGGATCTTTGATGCGTTTTGATGACCATTTCGGTCGTTTAGACATGGCTACAGTTGTACCAAAGAGTGTAGAATATACGTTCTTTGGTTGTACTCCGTTCAGTTGTTTACACCGAGTGCCTCCAATATGGCCGCGCATCCGGGTTACCACCCAGAACGTGACGTCGGTGAAAACCCTCTATACTACAGTACTAATGGTATTGATCTTCGTAACGTTTACATGCATCTGCTTCTTGATCGGGCTTGTACCACATTCTGACAGTTTTCTGCTATGCCTTAGCTCCAGCTCACAAGCTCGCGAAACGTTTACATGTATCTGCTTCTTGATCGGGCTTGTACCACATTCTGACAGTTTTCTGCTATGCCTTAGCTCCAGCTCACAAGCTCACGAGTGGTTGGCGCAAAGTATGACGTATACAGCTAGTTGCAAGCATGCACGAGTTTCGAAACTAGGAATAAGCTTCTGCGCAAGACCGGACGAGTCGGTCTGGAAAGATGGCGTGGTCCATTTAGCGCTCTCGCTTGCCTCACTGCGCCACTGAGCACTTTTCATAGAAATGAATGGGGACGCAATCTTAGAAGACAGAAGTAGCTGTCTCTAGTTATATTAACTCTATGGATTGGAACCGTACTTGGGCAATAAAAGATGACGTCAAACGAGTTCGCAAGAACACAAGAACGGAAAAAAACGTGGATTGATAAACAGCCATTCTCTGCCCTCAGCACATTAGCAGCCATAGCTGCACCATCACCGTGGCAACCACACAAACAAGCGCCAGTCTCTTACACAGGTGATTGGTATTAGCTGATTAGTGGAGACACAAGACAAGCTATTCAGTCAACTCGTCTCATTAAAAGACTAAGAGCACCACAACACAACTACTACCACTACCGATACTTCTATATCTTATGCCGCTACTACAACTACAAATTCAGCAAATGCTGCTAATATCTCTTTTACTAACTACTATGCTAATGGTAGACTACTGGGGCCAGTTGCATAAAAATAGACCTAGTCTTAGACTTAAATGCCACTTTAAGTCCGACTTGACATAGACACTTCAATTTACCTGTTGCATAAAGCTTTAAGATCAGTGACTAACGTAAGACTGATTTAGATAGCCTGTTGCTCGCTGCGTTATGGGTAAAATAAGACACTTTGCGAAAAAAGAAATGATGGCGGACAAAACAGCGACACTTAACGGCGAAAGATTGATACATTTTAACCTTATGAAAACCTATATCTGTTGGAGGAATACAGTATTGAAAAAGTTGTCTTATTAACAAATAGTGTATGCGTTTTTAAGTTTCTTAATTTAACCCCAACGCTACTTCCATTTATCAACAACAACGCAGATGGCTGGTGCTAGCGTCAATAAAGTGAGTTATGTTGTCATCTACTCACTCGTTTAATAAAACATTTTATTCTGCGGAAAAGCAGAACCCCGTAAACATTTTATGCAGTTACAAATAACACTTAATTCCTTTCGTAATACATTATGCTAAGATAATGACGTAGCCTACTAAAACAGATCGTTGGCATAGCAACTCAGCCCTTACGGCAAGGTTTAGCCAGGGGGAGAGGTGGCTAACTTTTCTACCTCAAATTAAGTCAGTCTTACTATTTATGCAACAGACAGGCTTAATTAGACTAGTCTTACCTGACAATTTAAGACAGTCCAAGGCTAAGACTAGTCTTAAACTAAGTTTATGCAACTGGCCCCTGTTTTGTTCTACTACGCCACCGAGTGCGTTCACTTGACTATGACAAACCCGATAGCCATTGTTGGTTTATGCCAATAATATTATTGCTCCGTTTACATGTGTAATTACTAATTAGTTATGAGATTACTTAAACACGTCTACATGATTCTTTTTATTAATCGTTGTATGCTCCACGGACAAATCTTGCACCATCATCCTTCTGCAAAAAAAGTGTTGCCGTCTTCCTGTACGTTGTATCCCAGATAGCACACATACGTCGGGCCGATGTATACAATATATGTTGGCCCGACATCGTATGGACATCGTTTGCACATTGGCAAGACGTCGCCGAGACGTCGGCATTTGATCGAATTCGACCTCCAGACGATGGCTGTTTATCACTCCGAAGAACGCTGAGAACGCAAGTACATTCTTTTGAAGAAAGTTCTTGCCATCGTCCTTGCGAGAATGGCCCTGCAAGGACGCAAGGACGGAGAATGAATTGAGATGGAGGGTTTTCCTGGACTAAACTAGTCAACAAAGCTAAAAAATTGTCCCTCTACCTGTAATTTTACGTTTTCTGTAGCCCTTGCTAACTTACAGTAGCCTACCTAATGTTAACTAGTGTCTGCACTGCACTGAGATGCTAGGTTATCGACAAGTAGGAGCAAATTTACAAATTAGCCGTTTCATCAATAAAATAAGAACATTTTTAGCGACTGAACTGCCTATTTCTCGTCACATTTTAATTCAGATGCTGATTTACACGTCCCGTTTAGCTGAAATATGAAAATTAAAAAATTACAGTTGTGAGGTTTGTCCGCCTCGCTTGACATCTTGCAATGACTTCTGGGAAATCAGAAGCGTTCTCGCTGGTCAAGTCACCATCCGATGCATCCTCGATAAAAGGGGCGGATCAGGAACATTTCCGGGTATTTTTGGCGTTCTTGGTGACTTGTGTTCTTTGGATTGGAACCGTACTTGGGCAATAAAAGATGACGTCAAACGAGTTCGCAAGAACACAAGAACGGAAAAAAACGTGGATTGATAAACAGCCGATGTCTGGCCGATGGATCAAAACTGCACCAACCGAACGTCCTACAGATTTTTCCTCTTAGCCTACTACATTTATTTATTTAGTTCGGATCTCTCAGACAGCAAATATTTCATCCATAACCAATCAGAAATTTCACTATAGCCTATAGGATGAACATCAACTTTGATAGGAATATAACGAGACAATGGAAAACGCTTTACCAGCGAAAATGTGTGTGGGTAGCCTATTATAATGAAGAGACAGAATTCAAGTTAATAATTTAATATCAGGCCGGATTTTGATATGCCATCAAGCTCTTAAAAGAACTCCAGCATAAAGAACAACGGAACAACATACAAACAAAATTAACAAGAGTGATGGGCTGCACCTCAATTCTCCCTATATATACAATGCCTCTTAGTTTTTTTCATATAGCCTAGCCTATCATAACAATATAAATATTATAATAACATAGCCTAACAAGAATAACTATATAAATAATAACAATAAGCCTATACCATGCTAGCTAAAAATAAGAAGCAAACGTAGCAAACGTAATTCTGCTGTGTCTGCTGCTGCTGTGTAGGCTATCCCTCCGTGGTGCCCTGGCAGTCTGGCTCACCTACAGACAGCATATCGTGCAATATAAGAAAATATGGTTTTAATCTTAATGTGTTACCAGGTCATACAAGTTTCAATCAGCTCCTAAAGTGCGCTGCATTTGGCACCGGTCTAAATTTTAGGTATTGCTTCATCAATCGTTTTACAGCTTACAGTTCTGCGTTTTCCATCCACCTCTAACGCCCTCCAACTCTGTCTTGACTCAACCTGAGCCAATTTTGTATGGCTTTCTCCACTTCCGCTTCGGTCATGTTTGGCAGGACTCCATTTCTAAGAACTGACACAGGATTTATCCAATGACCTTATAGTTTCGAAGCACTGAAAAAAACTGTTAAAAGTAGCCCCATTGAAGTTCATGGAAGCTGAGTTTCAACAGGGAAATGCACTGTGGCATTACGGGAATGTATGAGAAGGAAATCAGTCAGTCGACCTGCTAATATAGCTGATTCTGAACGAGCTCGTCTTCGATATGAACGTGTTCTAACGCATTTAAAAAGATAACACAATCGTAAATATTTGACCATGAATTTTTTTCAATGTTAGGGGGAGCTGAGCTTCCCTTGCAGTCTTAAAGAAATGGCCACTGATAAAGCCTATGTAAGGGATTATCCGTGTATACCATGGTCACTTATGGCCAACTTTTATTTCACCCAGACCATAATAAAATAATACAAATGTGGTGCTCAACAGCTAGTAAAGGTTTGAACTTACACGTTAAAATTTCCTTGACTGGTCTTGACTTGATGCCAGTCTTCTGTCCTCTCCCACACCAATTTAATTGGGTGGCTAGTTCAGGTGTGAAGACCCTACCGCACACCCGCCACACTGTTCTTTTAACAGAGTTTCCCCCAGTTATGGACAGTTTTGCAATCTGTAATGAAAATAGAGCATTCAAGCGTTAAGAGTGTTACAGACCATACAAATCCTATTGTCTTCCCTGGGGCCTTCCAGCCATTTCATATATTTCATGTATTCCAACACTGGAATAACTGGTGGGCCCTGAGGACTGAGTTGAGAAAAAGGCTGAGCTACAACACATGAAGGTTGTTAAGAATGATACTGCAACACAATAAATCTGTTATAGACCCCTTTGTATATTCCCTCAAATCATTAGAGAACATACCACACGTTTCTTAAAGTCTCTGTCCTGGCCAAGTCTTTCCTCAAAGTTGTTAAGCTCCTCTAATGTGGAGATAGGCAGTGTTGGGTCGTGTATGTTGCTCTGGGGTTGTTGGTCTGGAGCTCTGTTGGCACTGAGGGACTGCACAACGGCTGTTAAATGGTCCACCTTGAGGTGAAGTTCCCCCAGCTGTTCCAGGAGGAGCCGTTCAACTGCTGTTAGAAAAAACAGTGCAAATTACATTTGTAAACTAATCCTAACACAGCAGTTTTCTGATTTCAATAGAAAGATATGGCTAAATGTACCAGTGCAGTTAGGTGGGATGAGTAGATTTGTGTTTGGAAGGCGAGATCTTGGACCTATAGGGAAAGTAGTGATACAGGTACAGCTGTTTACCATTGTAAGTACATGAAAGTGGCTGTTTTGTTTGTTTCACTCATTAAGCTTACGTTCACAAGAGTCCAGTTCATCAGCATGCCACGCATTTGGATTTGGATGCCGGGCCTCCATCTCTAAAGATCAAATTGATGGTCACATGTATTTTGATATGCTATAGGTGCTCAAAGAAGTCTACAGATTTCTACAGTTTCAAACGATCAACTTCAACTGGTTAGGGAAATGCTCACATCTAAACCATCTGTAAGGGACACTTACGTTCTGATAAAGTTGGCCCTTGATGGCAGTATGTTGCTGGTCTGGCCAATTCCTGCATCCAACTTAATGTTGTGACTTGAAATCAAAAATAATTTATTGATGTTTTTAATCACAAGTTTTTAGGGATAGACTCGTAAATAGTCTATTGATACTCAAACTATTAACTTTGCACATGGGTTAGGGTTATGTAGTTGTCGCAATTACATTGTGGTAATGTATAAACTGTTTCGAACGTATGTCATAATTTCGAATTGCATAAATCACATTCAGTATTATTTACTAACTATTTGGTACCAAGAGTACAGTGCTTTTATTTTGAAGTGATTGCGCAAGGACTTGTGAGAAGCTTGTGCGTGGGAGAATCAACAAGCGAAAAGGATGTTAGCTACATATAAAAACTTGTATTCCCTTGTTCTATACAGCCAACGAGGTATGTTGGTTTGTGTCTGCATTTTACTTTGGTGTACGTTATTTACATGTCAATGTATGTTCATATTAAGCTAATGTGTCTTTATTTTCTCGTACTATATGTTTAGTTTTCACGGTGGATTTGGAGAATAACAAGTAACACTGTAGCAAGAAAACCACTGGTGTCTGCGAGTGCTTGAGGGAATAACAGGTTAAGTTCACTGTATGGTAAGTAAGGGGTTTGTCAGTAGGTAATGGAAAAGCCTAGTGAGTTGAAGTTCTATCAACTATCTGTAAAGGATACTTACATTCTGAAATATTTGCCCCTTGATGGCAGCATGTCATTGGTCTGGCCTCCAATTCCTCCATCCAACTCGATGTTGTGACTTCAAATAAAAAATCATAAATTCTTATGGGTCACACATTTATTTTACCAATGGCATAATTATGAATGCTTGTGTCAGTGAATTGTTCATGTCCATATCTTCGCTATGTCCTATCTCTTACATTCAGAAGAGTCCACATTGCCAGGTTGCCAGGCTGGAGCTGAACCTTGGCATCTGTAGGAGGCTGTTGGTCGAGCCTGTGAATTCTGTCATAAGTATTGAAGAAAATATTCCTAGATCAATCTAGCATGTCTCTATCAGTGTCATTTAAGGTTATTATAGATCATTGTTGTGTCTTATTGATACAACATAGATGCAATAGCAAGGAAGTCTGGTGAAAACTTGAAGATAAAATGAATGTATGTCAAGCTTACCTACTCTGATGGCATTCTCTTGGCGGCTCTTTGATCTTATGACCAGTGGTAAGGGAGGAGGGGCTTTTAGAGCTTTTGGAGGGGCTCTCTGAACTCTTTGTTTTTTTGGGGGGGGGGGCGGAGGTTGCTTTTGAGGTAGAGGAAGGTCGTCTTCCTCTGAGGACAAGTGTGACGAGGATGATGAGGGTGATGGTGTCCTAAGCCGTTTTGGTCTAAATATGTAAATAAACCATTATTAGAATTGTTCATGCATAAGAATTTGCAATAGAAAGAAGGCTAATGGTAACATTTTCAAAGAATCACACAGTTCTTGAATTTGGTGTGATGTAGACAAAACTCAGTTTAAAATGATGATTTCATAGTCAACAAACATGTGCTCACTTTATCCGTTTTCAGATTGTTTGGGTTTCTTGCTCTTTGTCCGTGTTGAGGTCTGATGTTGCACATGACCTTTCCCACCGCTCTTGAATTTTGTCAATTGAATCTGCAAGCCCCATTTAGCATGTCAACTATTATTTAACAGTTACGTAAACTTGTGGGTATGTAATGATAGTAACAAGTGACAATATCAGAACAAAATCAGAAGTTATTCATTTAACTTATTAGACTTGATTGATGCATTAAGGGCTCTACTTTGAAAATTACCTGATTCGAAGAGAATGCGTGCAGCGTACTGCTTCCATCCCTTCAAGGGTTGTGGGACAAACCTCTTTTGAACACTCCGGAGAATTTGAACCTTGTCCTTATAAGGGGGCCACCAAGCAAGCCCATCCGAAAACCACTCCTTTGCCAGTGGCCCAGTTCTGTTTTCCTCTTCAAAGAGTACTATTAGGTACATATTGAGCCTAATACAAAATGATTCACACAACAAAAAGTGTATTTCAATCAGTAATCAGTTGGGCATAAATATACCACCTGGTACAGGTGGCGTGATGAATATACATTCATATATATTCAGTAAAGTAAAACAGTAAAATATCAAACAATCTATTAATATGAAGACAACATAGTGTAGGTTGATAAATACATTTTCAGGTAATCACTTACTGTTCAGACTGGCTAGGAATTCAGGGCAGATCAGGGGAAGATGCTCTGGTGAGTGGAGAGGCTGCAAGAAGGGATGAATGAATGATGGATCAGTCTCTGCTGAATTTACGTAGTAAAGGAATTTTGATTGGTGGGATTCGGACAATTTGGAGCTCAAAGTTATCCGTACAACCTATGTATATGTTCAATTACTGTAACCTTTTTAGCTGTATACAAGTACTTACTCAATTAAATTATATGATGCTAGGAGGTCGACCACATTGAAGCTTATTCCAAAAGCTGATGGCAGTGCAAGAGGCTGAGAGATGGTGGATTGGGCAGGGGGAGGGGTGGTTAACGTCTAGGGGTGTATGGTCAGTCAATGTGTAAGGTGCACAGCAACAAATTGTCTTCCATGGGGTATTAGGAAAGCCTTCCCTTCTACCAGTCCAATTTTGCAGTGGTGTGTCATGTCCAAGAGGCTACCTACTAAATGTATGCCAAATGTAGAGGATGGCATGGGGTATTCGAAGTACACCTCCTCCTCCTTAACAATGATATTTCTGATCTTTGCTACCTTTCCTTGAATGTAGACATGGCTGTTGGCTTGGTCCAGTTTAAGGGTGAAGAGCTCTGTGTCATATTGGGTGTACTGTTTTGCGCAATGAAACAATGGTGGCAGAGGCCCTGATGTGTGCTCTCTCCTTGCACCTAAACTTTCCACTCTCTGCACTTTTACAGATGCTTTCTCTGAAAGCTTCTTCACTACTTGACTGCAGGGAGATCCTGGTTTCCTCACAAGCTTCTTTAGCTTTTGCATGAAATTTTCAAACTTGAAGGCACTGAAGGAGTCCAGGTTCCCATGCACCTTGACGTCTTGTGCAAGATGCACAAGGTTGTGGACATTGTAGGAGAGGTACATCTCACCATACAACTCCCCAAAGTGCTGAACAAACAACACAAGAGCCTCATTCCCATATTCAGTGTACTCCTCAAGCAGTGCCTTGTTTGACAGTATGAACACTCCAACAAAAAGAAGTATAAAGTGCTGGTACACTGCGGTATGCAGGAGGTCTTTAAGGAGCACAGGACCGGTATAAAGCAGGAATTGGCGGAATTCAGACGCTTTCCATCGGTCTACCTCCTTCAGGGATCTTGGCCTTCTCGCAAACTCCACTGGCACACTTGTCCTGATCTTCAAGAGCTTCTCAGAGAGCATCTTCACCTGAAATCCTGAGAGCCTGCAGGCCAGTGGACCTTTGAGCCACAGGTACAGGAGTCGCCTCATGACACCCAGGAAAACAAGATGCATGTAGTCTAATGGGAACCCACTGACCATGCCCAAAGATGTGGCGACGAGAGGTGAAGGCCCGAGATGATGCCCTTCATCAGACATTTCTCTGAAGTTCTTGTCAGTGCGGAGGGGGGCATCAGTTTGAGGGAATATCACCCGGTTGCTCACATATTCCCCTTCCTGCATGCATTTCTCACACCCCGAGTAGCCTGAGTGTCCTTTGACATTCTTTACAAATGCTCGGGCTGGAGCATCACAGACCATGGAGGACAGTTGGAGCCTCATGGTGATTCCTTGGAATGTGAATCCCCCTTCCAACTCCAAAATATCAGCCACAAAATCTTCCAGGTATTCATTGAGTGATGGTTTGCTGGTACCACAAAACAGCCCGATCACAAATGGCTGATGCTGGGGAAGGTTCTTGATGACTCCAAGAATGGGCCAGAATTGGGTGGAAGAACTTTTAAAAACTGGCAACCCGTCCACATTCACTTGGAGTTCTAAGCAGACACCACACACCAACTTGCATTTATTTGCCTCCAAAGTGGTCTTCATCGACTTCAGGACTCCAAAGTAATGGTATGTCCCACCAGCCTTTTCCTTGTCGAGGAATTAACCTGGAGGAGGAGGCACATTCGTGATGGACAAGCGTGAATGGTAAGTTGTTTATCATACAGAAGGCCATGCTTAGTTTAGATTAATCGTTTTGTTGTCCAATTAATATTGTTGTTTACGTTATGTCGAGTATTTTTTGGTTAACCGTCAGTCTCGTAAGGAGTAAGTTAACATTGACTCCACGCTCGTTAGCTAGCTAGGTTACAGCTAATCGCTCGCGCAATGCATTTGATGTTAGCCGTTACAGCACTGAGGTTTTTTAACGGTCACATTAGCATAGAAAACCTTACCACAGTACAGTACAATTTTTTTTTTTCTTTTCGGAAATTAGACAAAAAGATACTCTTACAAGTTCATACCCACATTAACCTTAACAAAACATTATGTAGCTAGAACTAACTGCATCCAGTGTACTGTAGCCTCACCTGGCAACGGCGATTGGTAGCCTACTGTAGCTGTAGCTTGTCAAAGTTGGTGGTGGCCAAATATAACCTGTACTAATGGCTAATTTAACTAAACAATGATCAAAAATCTACTAATAACTACACTAAAACACTAACACTAAAACTAATTAATAAAACGATTGATTAAAGTTAATATTTACACAACTCTACAACTACACTATTCGGTTACCTAAGCTATTCTAAAATACAAACACCTAGCGCAAACAAGCAGTATCTACACAACTATCGAAAACGTTTCCTCTGTTAAACAACTAGCTATACTAATAAAACGAATAACCTAGCACTATCAAACTCTAACCTATGTCGATCCAAATCCACCAACAACTGCGAAGAATAACGTTTGTTAGCACAATTTGAATGTGTTGCTGAACCATCCACGAGACGGCCTGGCTCGTGAGTTAAGTCTCTGTACCCATATGAATGTACACTTTTGTGCCATACATGTTGTATAATCAAGTTGTGTGTTAGTATGACGGGGATATGTTACAAACTTGTACAAGTATTTGTTTTTCACTCATTGACTCTTTTCACTCATTGACTCCCAACTCAAGCCTGGCATGGTCCATCAAAGACATAGGTATCAGCCCAAGAGCATGTCTACTTCTACCTGGAAGACAATTAAATCAAAACGTACATAATTTCAGCCTGCTTAATGCAACAAAGGTAAATGAAAAAAAGAATCTATTAATGAAACAGGTCTGTTTAAGAAATGAACTTTATTTTTCACAGGTTTTGTGACAATTATAATCAATATAAATTCATAAGTAACAACATGGAGGGGGGGGGAGAAGCAATTGTTTAATTTTCCATTTAAAACTTTAAAACTGTCCACAAAGACCTATTCTTGTTGAACAGAGGCCCTTTACTTAGTTACTCAAGAGGACACACACACAGTCATCAGTTGGTTAACTGAGCTCACTATTGTCATGGGTAAGACTCAAATATGTGATACTCTTTTGATCCTTAATGGCACGCTTGACATGACTGCCTAGTCTGGCTATTGCGACATGACTGCATAGTCTGGCTATAGTGTCTCTCTCACCTCTTCTGCATTTACATTTATTCATTTAGCAGACGGATGATGGAGGTGGGGAGCTGGTTCCACCATTGGGGGGCCAGACAGGAGAAGAGCTTGTGTTGGGACCGGGCGGTCTTGAGCGGTGGGACCACCAGGCGGTTGTCTGAAGAAGACCGTAGGTGACGGGTGGGGGTGTAAGAATGCAGGAGATTTTATGTAGTCGGGTGCAGTCCCGTTCACTGCTCGGAAGGTCAGTACCTGGGTCTTGAATCTGATATGGGCGTTGATGGGTAGCCAGTGGAGAGAGATGAGGAGCGGGGTGACATGGGAGCGTCTGGGTAGATTGTAGACCAGGCAGGCCGCTGCGTTCTGAATCCTCTGAAGAGGGCGGGTTGCACATGCTGGGAGACCAGCGAGCAGCGAGTTGCAGTAAAATAAAGATAAAGTAGTGATCAGAAATGTGCAGGGGGGTTACAGAGGTTAAGTCAGTGATACAGTTACGTGTCAAGATGAGGTCTAGCTGTTTGCCTGCCTTGTGGGTCGCCAGTGTGCTCAGCAGCGTCAGGTCGAAGGAAGTCAGGAGAGACAAGAAGTCGACGGCCTGCGTTCCTTGGAGGTGGATGTTGAAGTCCCCAAGGATCATCAGCGGGGTTCCATCATCCGCGAGGACGCTGAGGAGCATGTCCAGCTCCTCCACAAAGTCAGCTAGTGGTCCTGGTGGTCGATAAAGAACAATTAAGCATGCATTGATAGGATCAGTTATCATCACATAATGGTGTTCAAATTATTTGGCAGTAACAGAGAGTGGTGTGGCTGTGTATTTAATATGTGGGAAAAGAAGCAAGCCTGTCCCACCACCCCGCCCGGTTGAGCGGGGTGAGTGAGTGAAGGAGTGGTTGACGGAGAGAACAGCTGGAGTTGCAATGTTCTCTGGGCGGATCCATGTCTCTGTCAGCGCAAGGGCATGAAGAGAATCCTGGGATGCAAACGCCGGGATGAAGTCTGCCTTGTTCACAGCAGACTGGCAGTTCCAGAGCCCTATGGAAAGAGAGAGGACAGGTGGAGAAGATCTGGATAGGTAGTGAAGGTTAGAAGTTGACCGTATATACTTTGTGACATATCTACGTCTACGGGTAGTGTAATGAACAGGAATTCTAAAGACACACATGCTAGCTATGAATATGTTCAAGGTAGAATAGAATATAAATAGGGTGATGCTTATCAGAAGAGGTGATCCGGCCCCGTCTGCCTTCCTCGGTGGACTCCCGCAGGTAGACTCTCTTGTCTTTGTTTGACCGAGTCTTTGTGCGCCGAGGCTAGCAGACGAGGCTGCCTCTGCAATGCTAGCCCCCTTAAATATGCTAATGCACAGATACAACGCCCCCAATTACTGTCAAACAAAAGGCGGCTTGAATACCCTGAGTACCCTGAAACTGACACACTGGCTAGCTACTCTTTGACCAGTATATACTAGTTATCTAACTGCTGTCCCTTAAGCTCTACCTATGAGACCAAGTTTTAGCTAAACGCAATACAAACAACTGCCTTGATTACTTGCAGTCAATGCGGCGGTCCCGGTGTTCACTCAGCAAGACACTATTCGCTCTCTTCTGGGCTGAAATGTCAATTTTAGGCCTAAAAGGGGTGGGATCACAAGAGAAACATTTATTTCAGATAGAAGGTCTTTGATGACAAAGCTTTTGTCAAACTGACCTGTATACAGGTCACTGAAAAATGTCACTTTGCCTGATGCCAATTAGGCCCTTAAAGGTGGTAGGCGATTAACTTTGTGGTGAGAATATGTCAGTATTTCAATGTTAATAACTTTTGAGTTGTATCACATGTATTTCCATACAGTGAGCCCAATAAAACTATTGTAAGTGGGAAAGTACTGTGGAAACAAGGAAGCATAAGCTAGTTTATAGTTTCTCTAGAAATCAAAATTGGAAGTGATCCTAACATGAAAATGTGTATGTTTTTCCAGGTTATACAGACCCTGCTTACAGTTGACTGTGACACATTGAAGCACACTGTAAGGTCTTGTACAGGAAAACGTTGCCTCAAACGATTAAGAAAAGGGAAAAGTTGGTCAATGGTTGCCAGTTTAATAATGCTAAACCCCTGACTTATGTCATCATCCTCTTTTTACAGTGCCTGACTCCACTCTAACATGTTTTCTGCAGTGGGCTGTAAACACTGCTTTGGAAAGCCTGTGTAAAACATGATGTTCTTATTGATACCCTGGAATCTTGAAAGGAAGAACTGGTTCTCTTGAAGCTTTGTTGTTCATTCTTGAACATTGATGGTCTTGTGGACTTCCTCAAGTCGATCCACCAGTGGCTAGGGCAGTTTAGCATCTGCACCGCCAATAAATCGTAATTTCTCGAAATATTGTGCCTTTTCTTGTGGTCCGAGTCCTTCCCTCAATGCCTTTGCATCTTGGACGCGATTTGATGAGCTTTTCGGTTGTTTAGACATGGCTATATTCACTTAAAGTATCCAAAGCGCACAATACTCCATGCACTCCGTTCAGTTTGTTTACACCGAGTGCCTCCACAATGGCCGCGCATCCGGGTTATCGCCCATAACTTGACGTCGGTGAAAACCCTCTATACAGATTTCATGTCCTCCGACATCATCAATGCGACGTCTGATCGTGTTTTCAGAGAGTTTTTCCTTTTCTTTTGCAGCATCTGGCCCTAGCATTACCTCATCCATTTTTTGGAGGCTGGTAATATGAGCGACTCTGCTAAAGTGTGTGGCTTTTTGGATTTCGCAAACAACTCTCAACTAAAAAAACAAGTCTTTTGTGCCTTCACATACACGCACGGTATAGCATACGTTCACTCTGTGTGGTATTCTGTGTTTTAAGTCTTTTAAAATATTCGATGTTATGGTGTGCCGGGTGGTTGTTCTCCAGGTGCCTTGCCAATTTGCTAGGCACCATGGCTGCATTAGCCAACGTCTCCCTGCAGACCAGGCATACATGTATAGGCCTATAAGAGGCATAATGACTTTCCAGTAGTATACTGGAGAGTCATTATGCCTCTTTTTTCTCTTTGCTGATTTCGATTCAGATGTCTGTTTCTGTGGAGGTGCATTCTCTTTAAAAATGTATCCATTGCCCCTACCTGCACTCCTCCATCTGCTGTCACAACCCAGTCTCATCCCAACTCGTCAAATATTGACGCTTGGGCAGAGCCCTTTGGCGTCACTATACCGACGCCGGGGAACGCCTTTTTCGTCGTTTTTTGACGCCTAGGGACGCCCATTGACTTCCACGTTAATATGTTCGGCTTTTCCCGTAGAAAATTGTGAACTATGGCGTCGTATTTTGACGCATTAGGTCTCCCATAGATTTTGATGAGCGGCTTTCGGATTTTTACGAAACGTCACCATAATAAGTCAGGTGATTTCGTAAAAATCCGGCCGATGTGCTTTCAACATGATTTTTTTTGTTATATCCAAGACATAAATGTTATAAATGACATAAACCTTATTTAAGGACATAAAAGTTATTTATAAAATGGACTGATACCAAATAAACCGATCTAAAAAGGTAGGCCTATATGCAAAAAAAAAAAAGAAAAATAAAATCCATCGGGGGAGGAATATCATTTTATTTTAATCATAATTTTAAGCGCATGGAAGCAATCATGTCAAATGCACTGGGAGCAAAACCTATAAATTATCCAACATTATTGTAATTTTATTATTACACACAAGTCGCCTAAAGGTTTGACGCTCAATATCTGCCTGGAACTACTTCTTGTCACCCAAACCTCCGCTCTCTCGTACTGAAAAGGTAAGCTATTATCGATGAGGTAAACATATATTTAAGATACTATCCTACTATACAGTTTTTTTTTATTGTTTTTAGGTTGGTTTAATGTTATTATGTTTGACGTACATTGCCCGGTGCTTTGCATCACTAATATAAATTAATTGACTTTGTAAACTGCAAAAATAGGCTAATACACTGTGCTAGCTAGTTAGCTAGTCTAACGTTATGTCATGCAAGGTCATGAACCGGTGCACTTTCGTTGGACTCAGACCAATGTTTATCTTTGCTGGCGTGGTCCTTTTTACATCTCATAGCTTGCTAGGTATGACATTTATTGTATTGTATATTTTATCTTTTCTTACTTGCAGCTGAAATCACGCATTTTCTGGAAACGATATCGATATCCTTATTACCTCACCATATTATTACCTCACCATATCCTTTTCTTACTGCCTATTTTAATAATTTGTCAGGACGTACCTGTGTATACCTGTGTCCACCTACCTCTGTCTACCTGTGTTACGCCCTCCACAGGCTCTGCCTGTCTTTCTGTTTGTGTCTTTCTGTTTGTCTGTGTTTGTGTGAATCTCCAGGCTCCAGTGATCCAGTCCACCCTACCTGCACAAGATCCACACCTGCGGTCCAGTTTCCCAATAACTTGCGGTGACATACCCTGGTTTGCCCTCCACTCACCGCCAGATCGTTGTTTTTACAACCTGGTACCTACGTTCCTGGCCTCCTTGTACTTCCGAGTCTATTATCTACTATTTGTATTCAAAGTGTTCTAATATTGCACTTTCTTGTGTCCCAAAGAAACATCCCACTCGCCATCTGCCCATTTGTCTGTCTACTCTTTCAACTCAGTGATTTGCAGTTGATGGAATTGGAGGATGAGCTCAAGAGTGTAGATACATTTCTTGAACATCTCAAGACAGAAGAGGTAAAGCAGCTTCTGTTTTGTCTATAGTTAACAGTATTCCTTCTTACCAGTTCATATAAGATACATGGAGGCGTATTTAAAAGACATGAATCAGAAGGGTTACACTACTTTAACTGCTTTTTCTGTCAGTAGTCCGAAGGCATTTCCCATATTGGTAAACCTTTCTTAAACCAAGTTGTAATTCTAGACAGAGAAGAACAGACAGAAAACTAAGACCGCATCACCAAAGCCTGTTCATTGGAAGAAGAGGGACCACAATGGGGACATTGTTCACCAGCGCCCACAAGCCCTTAGAAAGCAGTCAACATCACAAAGACCAGACGAAGGAAGACATGTTTCTTCTTCACCGCCATTAGACCATGGCCAACACCTAGACCATGGTGAATAATCTTTTGTTCCAAATGCTGTATTTCAACAGTGTGTTGTGGCGATGTTGGAGTTACGATATTATTCTTTTTTCTCCTCCCTTTTGAAGATTTGAATATGCGGCAGCTTGAGGACCTTCTACAGGACTCAGAGAACATGGAATCGCAAGATTTTGTTCAGCAGCCACCATTGTCCAGTTGGAGTCAAAGGCAGAAAGAGGTCCAACAATGTTGGCAACAGGCGAGGCTACAGAACCTTGACAATTTACTTTCTGCTGAGAACATCGTACAGATGACATGCAATCACTGTCACGTGAAAGAAGCTGTCATCCGTTGTGGGGAATGTATGCCCTCAGAGTGGTTTTGTGCTGAGTGTGATGGCTCGGTACATAAACACCACACTCTACACAATAGGCAAACCATCATGGATGGATTTTTCAAATACATCCCACCAACAGAGTCTGTGACACTGGAAAATACAGCATTTGTGAACAAGGTTGGCATTTCTTTTACAATTGATTGTCAATTTTCTTAACAGATCATTCTTATCTGAAATTGAAATGTGTTATTTAAGTCATTACTCACAACCCAAACATTATTAATTGTATACCTTATGGTTCTTTGCCTTGCAGATTGTTTTCTGCCAACAGCTCTACCTCAAAGGATATGGTCCTGTGACACCGCTGATGCAGCAGTCTCTGTTGGTAGATCCATCATACTGGTTTGCATAAATGGTAGGATCTTGTTAAACTGTTGAATTTTTTTATATTACTAACACGTCACTTTGGTTTCATGTTATTGATTTGCCTTTCATGTGCTCTCAGGCCGTTATGATCTTCACGTTCCGGTGCTAACATGCAAACATTGCAACCAGAAATGGGCTCCAGAAGTCAGTGACTTTGTAAAGAGTGGTTACTGGCCTGCTACCATGCAGGCACAGACACTGTTCCACCAAGATCTCTTCCATTCCTTTGAGGCTATGAAGACAGCAGCTCCAGGAATGTCCAGACAAGCCTTTACAGCAATGTTGGACCAGAGTACAAAGCAATATGGAAGAGTAAGTAAAAAGCAGTTCAAGGTCCACAAGTGGCTGTAGTAGGTAGTACATATTTCAGATTATAGACTGAAGACCTTACCACACAAAATAGTCATTTGCATCCTTATGGATTTGAAAAGTTGCATAAAAAACACAAAACATACAAAGGCAAAGATGTAGTTTATCGTTTTTGAAAGTTGTATTATATTATTTTCTTTAGACTGGCAAAGTGAATGCAGATGCATTTCAGAGAAGTTTTCTGCAATTTGTGTACTGCAACTATGAAGAGAACCAACTTCTTGGAAAGGAGCCATTGGTCTGTCCAGCTTGTAGCCCTGAAATGGTGGCTGTTTCTGTGGATGGCAACAGAAAGTTGTACAGGTTCCAGAAAACAAACCAGTGAGTTCTGTGCACACATTATGAACAGCCAATGTAGTTAATATACAGTATGTCCAGCTGTTAATGACACTGTTAATGTCATTGTTTTTTTTGATAAGTGCTACATAAATAAAAGGTCATATTACAAAGGTAGTCCATAATACATTGTCTTAAAGGAGTGAAGAGCCAGGGTTCTTCGATGGAGTGTTTTTAGCCCAAGACTCTGAGGTGTCCAGTTTTGTTGAGGAGGTCCGGGGAACTGTCAAGAGTGTACGTTTTACATTATTCTGAACTACATTTATTGGGATTATTTTGTTCTAATTAAAGTTAAAGTAGAAAACACGATTGCCTTTGGAGAAGGGAGTCTATGATCAGGTGGGGATACAGCACTAGATTATTATCCAGGGGGCACAGTACATTCATATTGCATATTGCTTTATCCTTCAAATGTAAGATAGGTCAGGCAATGACAAAATCTTGACAGTTAAAGTTTGTGTGTTTGCGTGAACAGTCCTGCAATCTAGTGTACTTGAATTAACTATTGTCATGTTCAAATGATTTACTTTGGTAGACCGCAGGAAAAGCAATGTGTGGTGACACCCAATGGAATGCAGCAAGAGAGACTTCAAAGCGGGTCAACAAGTTGGATGAAGAAGGTGTGGAAATTGCTGTGTGTAGACATGGATTTCTTCTCAAAGGTTGGTATGGGTCTGATTAAGTAGTAGTAAAAAAATAAAATAATATATATTTATATTATGATCTAAAGCCTCTTTCATGTGCATTGTGCTTTTTTTAAAGGTCTGAATATGTATAGATGAGAAATCTTTGCATATCCAATGTTTCTCCAAAAAGAGTTCCAGAGTGCTACATTTTTGGCCATGGATGTGACCTGCCGATATGTGCCATACTTGACAAAAGTGTCAGAGGCCCTGACGCATCTTCAACCCCTTCAGGAAATGAGGCATTGCTTGTCTGTGATGCATGCCAAAGCCCACAATACAAAATGCGAGGTGATGCTTTTAGCTACTTGACCATACATTTTAGAGTATGATGTGGCAAACTGAGTGTAAAATGCCATAATAAATGACAATAGCCATACCACAGTGGTCTGGACTGACCCATACAACAACCTAGGAGTGTATTTAAAGTTTTTCTGTAGCCCCTAAGTGCTGCCCTCTAAAGTTGGTAATCTCAGGATATGCTTCAATAACGTGTGTCCACACCGCTTTACACATTATCTTCTTCCTGTAGATTCTGTGGACTGCAAGGAACCAGGAGGGCGCCGGCACCACTCTCGGTGAAGAAGTAGAGCAAGTGAATAGTTTTCTCTCCAGATGTGCCCTTACCACCAAGTATATTGCCAAGTCAGGTTTGTAAGCTTATTTCATTTACATTTTACATTTTAGTCATTTAGCAGACGCTCTTATCCAGAGCGACTTACAGTAAGTACAGGGACATTCCCCCCGAGGCAAGTAGGGTGAAGTGCCTTGCCCAAGGACACAACGTCATTTTGGCACGGCGGGGAATCGATCCGGCAACCTTCTGATTACTAGCCCGACTCTCTCACCGCTTAGCCATCTGACTCCATTCCCATTTCCCCCTGCCAGCCTGCAAATGTACATGTTTTACAAAATTGTATTGTGATTTTGTTTTGTTCTTCACAGTAAGAACTGACATGCTGACTGTCCATGCTATGGGGTGGAATGAACGGAAAGAGAATGGCCTCCATATAGCCTTGTCTTCTAGATTCAAGAAGGTATGTTCACATACTGAAGATGATTAACTTTTTAAAGCAGTTACATATAAACTTAACTTTCACTTATTATACCCAAAATGCATCCGGTTGTTATAGTACCCCCTAGTAGAAATTGTAGTGGTACAGGACCTCTGGTAGTTTAAAAGACCTTCTGTATTGTTGTTTTCAGACAGTAGAGAAGACTGTGGATGTAGCTGAGAGCCTGAAGACAATGCAGGAGCAGTTGCATTGCTGTGATGACATGCTGAAACAATGGGTTGTTGATGTCAAGCAGTGGGCCAGTAGCAGTAAGAAAAATACTTAATTCATAAACACTCTCAGTCACTTGGTTGTAATATCTGTTACAACCATATGCATATCTGTAGCTTAAATGTTAAAAGTGTATTTATTTTATCTTTAATCAAGGAAGCGCAGGTCCTGTTGATGCTCAAAGTTTGCAGATCACAATCGAAGCACTCTTTGTGAGCATTTGTCAGAAAAAGCACTACCTTTACAGACAGAATGGTATGTATAGTGTAAACATAACTAATGCAGATAAATCTTAGGCTATACTGATATCTTCATTACCATGGCAGCTCTTTTTACGTACTATTGTTTTTACAGTATTTGCAGATCGCAACAAAAGGCGACAGAAAATAACTCAAAAGATAGCCCAGGAAAAGAAACGGTTGCTGGAAGACATCCAGAGATACAACCAACAGCCTGATGGTGACCTTGTGGACACAGAGTTAGTTGTGCAGAAACTCTCTAACAAAGCTGCAGAGAGCATGATCTGGTCTTTGCAGGAACAGAACACAGGTGTTGCATCAAGATTTAACTTAAGTATGCATATAAAATGTCATCAAATTAGTTTATTAATGTCAAATGTATTTATTCCTTGACAGACGGTGTGGACATCCTCACAAAGAAGAAGCTCTTTGACCACGTAATGCTTGCCTCACGACTAAAAGAGGAAAAACAGATCCTTGTGAAGGAGATGCTGCAGCACTGCCAGTACCTTAAGGACTCAGTGGCAAAGGTCCAGACACTGATGGGCACTGTTTTAGTGAGCACACAGACAGGAAGTAAGTGTAAATCAAATGATCTGGCTACATGCACTTTCAAATTTATATGTCAAACTATTTAAGTGGAAACCAATCCTGCTAGTATAGTCTTCGGTAAATTAATTTCAACATAAATTAACAACATTTTCAAGGCTTGCCAAATGGATTAACCGAGGAGGGGTCCAAGGGCCTCATCAGTGCACTAAAAAGAAGACTGCAAGACCTGAGACTCCAACAGCAGACCATAGCAGGCACCTACAGATGCACTCTTAAACCAAGTAACAGGCTGGTGGAAGAGGAGGACAGGGAAATGGAAGAAGACATGGACTGGCAACGTGGCAACAGCTCGGATGATGATGATAGTGATGAGGAGGAGGATGCAGCGAATTGAATTCAAGTCACTTGGATCTGAATCACTCAGTCACAGCTGTAATCGCCTGAGACCTAACTTGATATACTGTAATGTATACTGTGTGTTCTCTCCCTTTGATCTCTACCTGTAATGGCCCAGGCGAGTCAATTGCAACAAAGGCTGCCTCCAGAGCATGACTGCAGCAGAGCACAGAGCATTATTTGTAAATGAGTGGTAGAACATAACACTTAACTTATAACATGGGTGAGTTGGTGACCAAGCTAACGTTTTCGGGTTTTTGTTTTAGATTCACTGTTAGGTAAGGGAGCGCGCTGGCTCCGCCTTCCCATTGCGGGGAGGGCCAGCTGTTATGTTGGACCAACTGGCTACTGGGGTGTGGACCCAAATGCACGACTCCACTGAAGGTCAAGTTGACTGGTTTATTGAATTGAGTGAAGGAGAGCGAAGGAGATCCGGTGGGGCAGGCAGGTGTGGCAGGCAGGCTGATGAACCGGAGGATGTGGTCTGTAGCAGGCAGAGAGGAAACAAGGTCTTAGGACGGACTAGATATAGCACCATGTACTGGGAGCCGATACTACCTTCTGGACGAAGCGTTGAACTGGCGATGAGTGACAGGAAAACCGGGGTTGAAATACTGTGGTGCTGATGAGGGGATGGGTTGCAGGTGTGTCAATTACACAGGAGGAATGGAGTATGGCATGAAACCTGGAGCCGGCACAGAAATCCAGAAAACAGAAATCCCGGCCCGGATTAGGCCGGGGACATAACACCAGCGGCTCCCAGGTTTTGGTTTTATTTTCACTAACTCAGTCTTGTTTTTCTGTTCAATAAACTTTCGTATTATTTTTTACATACATTGACTTGCGTGGTTGGACTCAATTTATGTTGGCTGGCAGATTGGGCAATTGGGAAATGATGGGGATAAATTATTCATTTATTATTCATCATATATTTCAATTATCCAGATTGTTTTTGAAAAATTCTGATTTAACTCTGTATAACTCGAGACAACTATCATCTCAATATTTAATATTGATTAGTGACCATTAGTGAAAATCTGAGTCTGGATGAGGTTGAAGTTCTGTGTGTAATATAAGGTGCGTTCGACTTCATGCAGCGCCGGCGTCGCCTGCAGCCCGGCTGACATGACGCAGCCAATGGTATTCTCAGATTCAAGGCAGCCGGCTGTCGACGCCGCCGGCGCTGCATGAAGTCGAACGTACCTATAGACGCATTTTCTGTTGATAGAAATGAGTGGGAATATTTGGCGTATAAACCACGCAAATAGGGATCCTCCCAACGGAACCCTAAGTTAGCTGAAAGCTACTGATAGCTAACTGTAGTTCTTTAAAACCAACGAGATTCCAAACAATCGTAAAACAAAGTAATCGGATGGTTTCTAATTATGCGAAATTACACATGATGACAAACCAAAAAGGCTAAATATAGCTACCAACAAATCTTGCCATACACCATGATTTAAGTAGCCCTAGCCTACACAAAAGGTGTGTTTGACTTCATGCAGGGCCGGCGGCGCGGACCAGCCAATGGCATTCACTCCTTCAAGTCAGCGAGGCCGGCTGTCGGTGCCGCCGACGCTGCATGAATTCGAGTACACCTAAAGTCAAGGCTAATCCCTCGATGCGTCATCTCATTTAAAATACTACTCCATTGCCAACTAGGGCATTTAATGCTAATATTGATTACCTCTTCAACACCTCCATTATATTATAATCTATTCATACATACTTTGTATGTGATATATCAATTGTTAAGATGTTCTGTTTTCAAACCCTAAACATGTAAACTTTGAAACATGTAGGCCTAGTTGAACTACAAATATGGCGTCGTTCAAAATCTCGATTCAGTGTTTAATGGAATACGTTTGTAGTTCTTTTAGTAATTTGTGTTTTACACCAATATCATCTCCAATTTTATATTAGATTGATCAGAAATGTAAAATGTACATGCATTATAGATCAATACGCATTATATATAATCAGCACTACAAAAGTACATTTTGGAATGTCTTTTTCTCATACTTTTATTTTATATTAAATTCGAGTTTTGAATGTTTTTGTCACACTGCATGGAATGTCTCAATGGAGCAACATGGAAATTTTCAGCCCGGTAGCAGCATACATTGGAGTACAAGACACATTTTAGATTTTGAAAATGAACATTTCAAGGTGGCGCTGTTGAGCCTCTATCTGGCTTAGAGGTAAAGCCATGTGAAAAAAAGTATTTACTAGTCAAGGATATTCGACAGGGCAAGCCACGAACATGTACCACCAAGGACATCAAACCCCTAACCCTAGCGCTGTCTGTTCAGACCATGTCTTATGCAGAGCAACTAATCATCTTTTAAGTTTGGGGATAAACAAATGCACAAGTGGTTCTGTACCCTGGTTCTGTTTGTGCTAAACTAGGACTATGTGCCACCAAAACATAATTTGACTTTCACCACTGATGTCGTCTATTTAGATTATGAATGGTCTTGGAATCTATACTTGTAAAGATACCTCACTGCAATGGCAGATTTGGATTTTAATAAGACTGTCGTACAACAACGTCAAACCCATTTTTGGAAAGGTCTTAGCTTGCGGGTTCATTTATGTAAATTTGACACATTCCTGTAAACCCTTATCTGATATATTGACCTTTGAACCCTTGCCAGGGGTCACCTTAAAGCCCTATATTTAGTAGTAGTATGGTAATTAGGGTTCCTTTCATGGCACATAGTCCTGGCTTGGTACAGTGAATGACTGGGGTTAGATAAACTGTGTCTTTTAGTTTCATAACCCTAGCCCCTACAGGGGATCAACAGCGCCACCTAGAAAAGGTAATTTTTCCTAAAATTCAATTCAATTTTCTTTCCTATCTGAAGCTAGGATCATCCTGGGTTTTGTATTTAGACCAATATTGACACTCTTCACATCATACTGGAACCATGTTCGAAGATCATGATGTCAAATAATGTTAAATAAAGTTTACATATAAAGATATTTAAATGTTGACTTTTCGAGTACTGATACATTTTGTCTTTCATAAAAGACCAATGAATGTATATTTGTCATATTGAGTGATTTAAATGTAACTGAGGACAAAGATCTTCTCAAAAAATTAGTTTTTAAATTGAAAGTAAAAAAAAACTACATTTCCCACAACCCCGCCAATATGTTTTACCGCTAATATGCGCCATATTTGTAGTCCACGTAAGTTCGCTATGGTTATCATTTTAGTTAAGTGTAGCCCACATTATTTAATGACCTATTCAATTACTTTAAAAACTTGTATAAGTCTTACCACGTGTCAACATGCAAAAAAATAGAATATATAATGTATAATTCATATAGCCTATCTTCATGCCATCACCTTTATTAAGGCATGGATTATTCTGAATGTGACGTCATCGCGCCACACTCCCAGTACAGATTATTCATATTCAGCCAAAAGGAATCCATCATTTAACATTGTATGTAATGTGGTGTTAATAAGATAACACATTTACATCCGCTTGTGATGGCCTAACTTTCAATCTAAGTTTTCTCTTCATAGGTAGTCTACTCTTACCTCCACCAAGCAAAGGATCAGACGGTTGCTTGTAGGCTAACATAAGTGAGTCCAACCATGCAAGCCAATGTTTATAAAAGTAATACCAAAGTTTATTGAACAGAAAAACAAGACTGAGTTAGTGAAAATAAACCAAAACCTGGGAGCCGCTGGCCCTCCCCGCAATGGGAAGGCGGAGCCAGCGCGCTCCCTTACCTAACAGTGAATCTAAAACAAAAACCCGAAAACGTTAGCTTGGTCACCAACTCACCCATGTTATAAGTTAAGTTTTATGGAGGCAACCATAAATCGATGCCTAGAACCCAGGAAGTGACTAAATGACTAAATGTAAATGTAAGTGGATAACAAACAAAACTTTAACTGAGAAAAAGATTGTGGCCGTAACAGTATCACAATAAGCTCATAACATGTTACAGTGTATATCAATAACAAATATAGAATTGGGAACTCTTAAAACAATAACCAGGCAGCTAGGCACAGAAATATTAACAGCAGACTTCCAGGTATCCTCCCATTCTTTTACACTGTGAAAAGAAATACACATCAGAATCAGAATATGGTTTATTCACTATGTATGTGAACAAACACAGAATTTACGGTGGCAGGGAGGGGCAAACAATAAACATACGGATCTTAAAGTAAGTAAAAGTGCAAAAGTTTAACTATTTCTTAGAACTAAAATCTAAGAATAAAACTATTTAAATATAAAATATGTATAAAAACAAGAGTAAGACTAAGTAAGTACAATTTTGATAACATAGTGGTTACTTTATCAAAAGTTTGTGAAATACAGTGATCAATGTTATCTGTTTTTACAATTTCACCATGAGATTATGTGACTTAAGTTAAAGGTCCCCATGGCATGCTGTTTTTGGATGCTTTTATATAGGCCTTAGTGGTCCCCTAATACTGTATCTGAAGTCTCCTCCCGAAATTCAGCCTTCGTGCAGAATTACAGCCACTACGAGCAGTCCCACAATGAGCTTTCCTCAGGATGTGCCGTTCCTGTATCTGTAGTTTTAAATGCAATGAGGAGGAGAGAGGCGAGGCTAACTGCCATGCTTCGGTCGTTTGTAAGCCATGATGTCTCTCGAGGAAAAAACAATATTGTGCTTGCACAGTCGTAGCTAATTTTATCATTGGCGGGCCATATTCTTTGGACGGGCAAAGCAGAGTAAGGGGAGGTAACCTTTCCCCCTTAAAACGCATAAGAGGAAAATTCCAGATGGGCCCATCTGAACTTTAATTTTCTCAAAGGCGGAGCAGGACATCCAGGGCTTGGTTTACACATATCGCAATTTCTAGCCACTGGGGGACCATAGGTAGCCTGGCTCTGCCCTCCTACGTACTTCCGCTCAATTTGGATTTTGCTTCTGTACTAGGTCTGGGAGCTCGGCTCTGAAGTCGGTTTCCAGAAACAAATTTGTTGTAGGTCCAATCAGCGAACAGAGGGAGTGGCTTTGAATGATGACGTTAATGTCGTGCACTTGTTTGAGTAGTTCAGTAATGGCGGCGGAGAAAGATGCGAGCGAAACTATTCTGCGGTTGTGGCAACGCTGACGAATATAGGTTAAGGCCGGAGCAAGAACATTCCTTGCTGAGTTTTGTTGGTGGCCATGATGTTGTGGCCCTCCTCCCCACGGGGTTCGGGAAAAGTTTGATTTTCCAGCTACGTAGCTTGCTCCATTACAGTAGTGGTAAAGGAGTTGGCTAAGGCGAACGCTTGCGATTGGTTATGGCAAATCAGAGTGGTTCTGGGCGGATCCAATTGTTTTACACTTCAACAGAGGACCCGCCTTCAAGGAAGTTAACGTTTGTCAATGGAGAGATCCCAGACCCTCTGTACAAATGAAATGTACGAGGGTCTGGTTAGGACCAGGCTAGACCATAGGTAGGATAGGGGAACTCATATTAATGTTAAATAACCTCCTAAAGTGAAGTTTTCATATCATGGGACCTTTAACACTGTATAAGTAAGGGTTTGGAGAAGCACATTTTGTCGTATTGGCTTAAATAAAATTCAAATCCTAATAGTAATCAAATCAAATGCTTGGACAGTAATATGAATCTGGTATCTGTGGCCGTTACAGGACTATAATTAACACAAAGAATAACAAATCCTTATTGGATACTGCAGTTCTTAAGTAGAGTAGAAGTTAATTTCTCTGATTCAAGTTGGTGATAGTTTCTCCACAGAGGCAATGTATGTTTAATGATAAATGTTTAACTTTTAACAACAGGAACTATAGGCTTTTCACAAGTTGCTTGTGATGAAAAATGCTGTTGGCTACATTTCAGATGGAGGAAAGAACTTGAGATATAGCCAAAAGATAAGAGTACAGTCTCTTAGAGTTCGATGGGCCTAAAAGTTAACCTGACAAGTCAGATAGTTTGTTGCACAGAACCACCTGGGGAAGTCATCCTTGGAAACTGTTAGGAAAAGGGCAGGCGCTTTTACCCCTAAAATTGCAAGGGATTTTATCTGTCTATTAGGGCCGGGCGGTATGACGGTATATACCGTGCGACGGCAGAAACCGGGAGAGTTTTGGCTATACCGTTTCAACCGCGGTATACTTTTTGACTACTTTTAAATGTTTTGGGTTGGGCAAAAAGGGCTTGCATCTAAAGTCTTTACAAATTTGTGATATTTTTGTATTTCACGTCAATTAAATGTCTGGTTGTTGTATTGTATATAAGCCATTGCATAAATCGTATTCCTTCAATATTTAGAATTGTAGTTTAACTTTTATTTGATTTGCTATTTTCTTTTGACCTTGATGCAGATTTGCGTTGGTCTGACGGAATTTTTGATGTGGAGTACACATTCATGCCGATGCTAATTAATTATATATTTGATGACCCATTCTGCAGGTAACCAATTTGATTTGTTCCTCAAGTTGTATGTCTCGTGCTGTAAAATTATTGTTGTAAAATTACACTGGTGGCGTTGCTAGCATTCTTGATTTAGGATGACTAGTGAAGGCTAGCTACTGACTAATTGAGAGTGAGGACATGCTGGGAAATATCAAACTGAGGCTTTAACGTATCGACCGAGCTTTAACAAGGTTGATACGCCGACACCGAAGTTAGATATGGATAGTAAAACTCTGAGCTGTGAGTACGTCACCATGCGGATGGCATGACTGTGCATCCGCCAATCGGAACGCTCGTACTGTCGTTGCCTTTAAATAATAGCCAGTAACGTCTTGTAGTACATGCAATACCGTTTTTTCCACCACACTAGTGGCACTGGTAAATTTCTTAACTGAATTTACAGAACAATTACTATACCGTGATATATACCGTAACCGTGATATAAAATTACTCATACCGTGATAGAAGATTTTGGCCATATGGCCCACCCCTATCTATCACTCTCTATCTAAGGCCTGTAGCTGCCAGGAGTTCCTCTGTAGGATGATAATTCGTTTGGCCACAAGTGCATTACTTCAGACGGCCTAAGGTCAGATGGCTGAGCGGTCAGGGAATCAGGCTATTAATCAGAAGGTTGCCGGTTTTACTCCTGGCTGTGCAAAATTATGTTGTGTCCTTGGGCAAGACACCTCACCCTACTTGCCTCGGGGGGAATGTCCCTGTACTTGCTGTAAATTGCTCTGGATAAGAGTGTATGCTAAATGACTAAATGTAATGTAAATGTAACTTGAAGCCTGGCAAGATGGATTCATGGACAAGCTAACTCAAAAAAGCTTTAATAATAATTAAACCCCCACTAAAAATAATTTAAATGAAACACAATCGCATGCATCTGAGCTTACCTGCTTTGAACGTCCCTCTTTTTAAACAGGAAATTGCAGCCTGAAAATATATGAACAGAGGAATAACAAATAAGATGATTTGCCTGATTTTTTTGGGGTCATTACAAGAAAAGATTATTCATAATGCATAAGCATATTACCCTTACATAAGACAACCTTTACCTTAAATTATTTTTCTTTTTCCCGGGGAATGATTTTTGGGAAGACCTTGAGGAGAAGACATGTGGGAAGAAGTAGAAAGTGGGTAACATAGAGAGAGGGTTGGTGAAGGAGGTAAAGAGAGCGAGGGACTGGGGAAAGGAGGTGCGGAGAAAGAATGGGAGGGAAGAGCAGGAGAACAGAAAGAGTGGGAGGGAAGAGGAGGGGAAGAGAGAGAGGGAGTCATAGGATGTGAAGAGAGAGAGGGAGTAGGAAGAGTAGATGAAGAGAGAGAGGGAGTAGGAAGAGTAGATGAAGAGAGAGAGGGAGTAGGAAGAGTAGATGAAGAAAGAGAGGGAGTAGGAAGAGTAGATGAAGAGAGAGAGGGAGTAGGAAGAGTAGATGAAGAGAGAGAGGGAGTAGGAAGAGTAGATGTAGAGAGAGAGGGAGTAGGAAGAGTAGATAAAGAGAGAGAGGAAGTCATAGGAGGTGGGTGGGGGACCGGGACAAGGTTAAGGGTAAAGGTTTGATCCTGAGTGGAGGCAGGGGATGTTGCTTCTGGTGTTTCTTCTCTTGTTTCTTCACCAGCTGTGGCAACGAGGCTATTGTGGTCTGAGAGATAAAGACAAATAAGTAAATGTAGAGGGAAGCAATATGTTCTCTGCTCCCAGCTTGAATCTAACTATAACAGCCCCACAAATGAGGTTAATTAAACAGAAACAGGGTCTAATCGGGGAATATTTACTCATCAACAATATTCTATTAGTAAATTTTATGTTACATAACGTGTTTAGAAACTAAATGTAAATGCAAAGTTATAAAAATGCATGTCCCAATGCAAAATATGTGTTCTTACATTTCAGATAGTATTCATAAAGGGTGGTCATTTTTTTAATGATCTCCCTCACAGGCCCCTCTGGTATGAAGCCTATGCCTGCAATGACCTCTGCTGTAACCCCCCCCCCTCTCTTCTCTTTCCCCATGAAGAGCAGGGGCTTTAAGTCCAGTTCATGCAGCTTATTTGACCTAAAAAACAGACATTAACAAGTTATCAGGCTTTGTCCTCTGTATCAGCTCTCTTGCCATCTGATCAACTACTTTTGAAATGGTATCGTACTTCTTCCTACTTTTCCTACTATAGTATCTACTATACTTCTTTTCAAATTGACAAAGCTAGGGGTCCTTACAGGAAGACTATAAGATGTGGTGCTGCTATTGATTAAATGATATGGCCTGATACCAATGAAACTGGCATTGATATCAAGTTCCGACCATTATAGTATGGATCTGAATGGAACCGTAACCTAAGACCTCCACATTCTCACTCACAGATATGCGGGCTGAATCTATCACCCTGCCTGCTTTGCGGTGCTTCTTCACATTCTCCCCCCAGTCACCAACATGCAAACTCTCCTCCTTGGACTTAATCCTCTTTTTTTGTGAGAGGCTTGCAAAACATGAAAGGCATGTTTTGCGGTTGGCAGTATTCATGACCTGGCAGTGAGGGCAAGGCCTGCTTTTGGGTTTGGTCATTTTCTGCAAACATAAACACATTGACATGTTATAAGCATTACAAGTAGGAATATGAGTAACACACATTAAATAATTATTATTCTTACATTTTATTCCTATGGCTTATGGGTATTGTAGTAAAGCATGAACTTCGGCATGAACATGGAAAGAAGTAACGTATATATTTGTCTCACAAACACCGAGGCAGGTAGCAAGCAGAGAGCGTAGGCAGGCAGATGGAGAGTTGGGGTGAGTGGGATGTTTCTTTGGGACACAAGAAAGTGCAATATTAGAACACTTTGAATACAAATAGTAGATAATAGACTCGGAAGTACAAGGAGGCCAGGAACGTAGGTACCAGGTTGTAAAAACAACGATCTGGCGGTGAGTGGAGGGCAAACCAGGGTATGTCACCGCAAGTTATTGGGAAACTGGACCGCAGGTGTGGATCTTGTGCAGGTAGGGTGGACTGGATCACTGGAGCCTGGAGATTCACACAAACACAGACAAACAGAAAGACACAAACAGAAAGACAGGCAGAGCCTGTGGAGGGCGTCACACAGGTAGACAGAGGTAGGTGGACACAGGTATACACAGGTACGTCCTGACAAATTATTAAAATAGGCAGTAAGGCAAGGATATGGTGAGGTAATAATATGGTGAGGTAATAAGGATATCGATATCGTTTCCAGAAAATGCGTGACTTCAGCTGCAAGTAAGAAAAGATAAAAAATACAATACAATAAATGTCATACCTAGCAAGCTATGAGATGTAAAAAGTACCACGGCAGCAAAGATAAACATTGGTCTGAGTCCAATGAAAGTGCACCGGTTCATGACCTTGCATGACATAACGTTAGACTAGCTAACTAGCTAGCACAGTGTATTAGCCTATTTTTGCAGTTTACAAAGTCAATTAATTTATATTGGTGATGCAAAGCACCGGGCAATGTACGTCAAACATAATAACATTAAACCAACCTAAAAACAATTTTAAAAAACTGTATAGTAGGATAGTATCTTAAATATATGTTTACCTCATCGATAATAGCTTACCTTTTCAGTACGAGAGAGCGGAGGTTTGGGTGACAAGAAGTAGTTCCAGGCAGATATTGAGCGTCAAACCTTTAGGCGACTTGTGTGTAATAATAAAATTACAATAATGTTGGATAATTTATAGGTTTTGCTCCCAGTGCATTTGACATGATTGCTTCCATGCGCTTAAAATTATGATTAAAATAAAATGATATTCCTCCCCCGATGGATTTTTTTTTTCTTTTTTTTTTTATGCATATAGGCCTACCTTTTTAGATCGGTTTATTTGGTATCAGTCCATTTTATAAATAACTTTTATGTCCTTAAATAAGGTTTATGTCATTTATAACGTTTATGTCTTGGATATAACAAAAAAAATCATTTTGAAAGCACATCGGCCGGATTTTTACGAAATCACCCGACTTATTATGGTGACGTTTCGTAAAAATGGGAGACCTAATATCAATAAATATATTTTAAAATGTTTTATTTTTATTTATTTTTTATGATCAAGCCTTGGGCCATTCCGCTGCACCCCTGAGCATGCGTCACGGCATTATGGCGACACATAATACTTGGGCTACAACACGGAATGAGCATGGAACGTTCTTCCTGAAACAGTCAGTGATGAGCCGACGATGAGCCGACGTATCTGCGACGTTTGAAATAGAGCACAGAGATGTGAAGAAATCTGACCATTTGCCGACGCTTATCCGACGTTATGAATAGAACACAACGTTTCGATCTTAAGCCGACGTCGGCCCGACGTATGTGTGCTATCTGGGATGTTTCATTCAATCAACACAGTGAATCCTACTAAGAAAGCCGAGTAAACGCACTCAATGATAGGCTACATCTGCTACTGATATTACTATCCCAACTAATTTAAGCTGTTAAAACTATAATATTCTTGTTACAACTAGCTAGCCTACTTCTTCTGTTTAACAGTTCAACTTTCAGCTTCTACCGCATTGTAGGCTATTTAAGCTCTTAGCTTTGTTAGATGATGCAGTTCAGCTTCCGCACTGCCTCTTGAAATGCAACTTTTTCTTCGATTGCTTCACGACGTTCAAACTTATTCTCCCGCATTGTATTTAAGCACTTAGCTTTGTGAGATGATGCAGTTCAGCTACCACACTGCCTCTTTAGAGTGAGTCACACATTTTTAAAATTAATTTCAGCTTGCAGGTATTTTTTCATTTCTGTATTTTCAGCCATTTAAAAAAATAATTTCAGATTTCAGCATTCCAACGCATTTTCAGCAGGAAATGCCTTTTCTAGTTTGCATACACTATCCTACCCAGTTAAGACCGCGTTAGCTTAAGTTTTACAAGGACATAATATAGCTCTAGTGCTCTTGGTTAACGTTTTCTTTCTTCGTCTTTAAATGCCAGTTGTTCCTTTCAAGTTTCAGTCTCATGACTGAATTTTGGAGGTGGAAACACGTCCCTGCATGGGCCCAATCCATCTTGAAGGTATGTGCTCGATTTTATCTTGATATTGTTGAGTATGCCTGTATTATTTAACCTTAATATTACACGGCTGTTCTTAATGCTGTAGAATGCCCCATTCACTTGAATGGGGCTTCCCAACGTTCTGCGGTCAATTATTTTTTGACAGACCGTTGCTATGAATAACTGACCGCTGTCAAGGGAAGTGGACTTTTTGTCTCAGATTCACGTCTTTCGTAGCACTCCGCAAGTAGTGTAGTCCGGTAACTTTTAAAACCCAGCGTACTCCGTTGCTTAGCGACGTCAGCTGATTTGAAGCCGTGCGTGTCCACTGCAGCGGCGCGGAGCGGCGGCTTCCAATCCATTTTCAATGAAACCGGGCGTTGACGCTCGTGTAGGGCATTGTGGGAGCGTACGCGAGCGTCAACGCCCGGTTTTATTGAAAATGGATTGGAAGCCGACGCTCCGCGCCGCTCCGCTGTTGTGGACACGCACGGTGCGTTCACACTACAGCGGGGCGGGCAGAGAGGGGCTTCGGCTTCCAAATCATTTTCAATGAAACCAGGCGTTGACGCCCGCGTAGGGAATTGTGGGAAGGCAAGCGGGGCGTCGACGCTCGCGTAGGGCATTGTGGGAAGGCGAGCGTGGCGGTGAAAGTTTGATTTAAAAAAAAATCTGTAAAAAAAATAGGTACATTTACATTTATTCATTTAGCAGACGCTTTTATCCAAAGCGACTTCCAAGAGAGAGCTTTACAAAGTGCATAGGTCACTGATAATAACAACAAGATAGCCCCAAAGCATTGCGGGTAGCCAAAACAAGCACGCTTTGTGAACAACCAAAAAAATAAAAAAAATTATGCCAAAATAATCTAGCAATTGATTTTCAGAGATTTCGAGTAATATAATAAAAGGTTACACATGTCAACGTTTTTGTCTGATGCATCTTTTTTTTCAGCCGGAACAAGACCCGTTACATAGAGTGCGGGTGGCATTTTAATCTTTCACTCGGCCTAAAAAAAGTGTGGAAAAAGATAATCTATTGTGTGCTGTAGATAAAATCATGTCAGATCTAGAAAGCGTGTCGGATTTGTGCTTAATGTGTGTAAAAGTTGTATTTTGTCTGCACATTTGCCATGACATTATACGAACTACAACAGTGATTTAAGAGAACTACAGCTCTGAATGAATCTGTCTGACACGCCCCCGAGCGTGGTGCACTGTGGGAAGGCCGGCGGTGCAGAGCGGTAAAAAAGGCTGCAGTGTGAAAGCACCGTAAAGAATGGTCTATGAAGTTCAACGTCTTTGGCGAACTATTTCTCTGCTGATCAACACTACGAATGTTAACAAATAAACTGTAAAAAGACACACTGTGTTAAGTTATTTTTGTTGGCAAGTAGCCGTGTAATAAGCGGGATAATACATAGAACGCCGGTCATTATCCCTTACATAACAAACAGGGGCCCGTTCTCCATACGTCGCTTATTACATCCGAGATCAGATGACACATCCAAGATGACATCATATTGCTTATCATGATCTGGCTAATTCGATTCTTTGAACACCCATGTTGTTTATAATTAGTATAGCTGGATTGAGTTATGCGTTGGTCTATGTAATGATAGTAGAAACCTTCAGCAACGCTGCTATTGGCTGCTCACATAAGTCTATGGCTGCTCACCGTGGCCAAAATGACATCCGAAGCGGAATCAGAATGTCAGAGCATTAGCAACATTAGCAACAACATTAGCAAGCCAAAACAGGGAGAGCCTAACCTGTCAACTGTGTTGTCGATGCCCTGAGAGAAAAAAGTAAGTGACCAGAGCTTGCCTAAAGCAGTAGCTCTGGTCGTACGATGTGTATGACGTCAATGACATTTTCAAAGGCTTTTTAGAACAGAAAGGCGACTTTAAAACAATCTAACAGCCTACAGTATGTATTTTTTTTGCCTCCCCTTTCGAATTCAGAATTCAAATTACTAGACAAAAAATTATATCCTGAGAAAAGTGGATTTTGAGGGGTACCGCTCCATAGACCTCCATTCGTTCTGCACTCGCTCGTTAGCGCCCTCACATGGAACTTCAACCAGTTCAGAACCCGGAAGTTTCCCGAGAGTGGCAGTTCTCTCTATATTAGACATTGGGGCTGTGTCTACTACCGTGCACTTGTGCACATCGAGCACTGACTTTCAGTGCTTAGGGCGCTTCACTCACAAAACCAGAAGAATTCAGTGCACTGAAAGTACCCGGATGGCGCACTGCAAACGGTCCTAAAAAACAGTGGACACTACTCGCCCTAAACGGGCGCCATCTTGGCTACGTAGCGGAAAAGGAGGAGCCTTTTCGGCAGCTTTTTCCACTTGAGTGGAGAAGCGCGTTCATTTTGGCAGGTTTTGCGGGTGTGGCGAGCAGATTTGCGTCCGTCACTTCCACCAAGTGTTTAATGTAAGTGTTCCATTTGAGACAGCACTTATCAGCGACAGAGTGCACTGAATATGGAAGTGCACTGTTTTGCAGGGCCTGGCTGTGTCTACTACCGCGCACTTTACGAAGTAGGCTACACTGCTTTTTTTTTGCTTTTTTTTGTACAATAGTGATACAAACAATCAAGGCACAAAGTATTAGTAGATCTGTCAAGAAATCAAGACAGCTTCGAGGTAGCAACAATATATACAAAAACAAAAATACATAAAGAAAATAAGAATACAGAAAATAAAGATACTAGGGGTCTCCTTAGTCAAGCAGGGAATGTAAGTCCAACAAATAAAAGAGTCTCTTACATCTAAGAGATGCAGCAAATAGCTTAAGCTCATTTTTCCAACTATTGATGTGGGGTTTGACTTTCAAATACTTACACCTATGAATAAACTGTTTACAATGTACAATCAAGTTATTTATCAAGAATTCTAGATTCTTATCCTTCAAAAATATTCCAGCTTTAATTGACATTTCATTTAATGGGTGCAGCAGTATGCCTTTAGATTGAAGCCAGTGTTGAAAAGACAGCCAAAATTCCACAATCGGTTCACATTGAAAAAAACCATGTTCAACCGTCTCAATATCGCACTCACAGAAAACAGGTTGGGAAAATAACCTTTCCAAACTTTAAATGTAGGAAGTGATACGATGGATAGATATCATTTAATATTTTAAAAGTCACTTCTTTGGCTTTTGGTGGGAGAGGAAAGGATAAGAATTGTTTCCTAATCTTTCGTGCCTCTTCGTCACTATAGTCTCTGAGAATGTATTTTCTTTTCAGTTGAAAGGGATAATATTTTCCACATAATATTTTCCTAACAAATTTGTTAGTGAACTGCTTGCTGTTCAGACTGACACCTTCAACACATAGAGGCCTAATCTCTGACATAACATTGGAATGCACCAAAAGTTGTTGAGTCATTGTTTTGAAGGGAATTGGAATGGCTTTTATCACTTTAATGTATTCTCTAAACGAACACTGAAGACAAAAGTTATCACAAAGTTCTGTATATTTAAAAAAAGTGCTAGATCCATTCATTAAATGAGATACAGACCAAATTCCTTTTTCCATCCAAGTGTTTAAAAACAATGACTTCCTATTGGATAAGATGTACCTGTTGTTCCACAGGGGTGTATTGTGAGGAGTAAAGTTGTGTTTATAAATCAAATTCCAATAGAGGAGAACTTGCTGGTGGAATCTGATAACTTTGTTGGCAGTTTACATAGGTCACAGTCACATCGCAATAACAATTCATTACCTCCCAAATTTTTGAAAATCGCATCCGGTATGGTGAACCAAAAAGAGCTTTTGTGTGAAAAAAATGAATTTAGCCATTTTAATTTAAGAGCACCATTCATCACCAGGAAATCTATTGCATTTAGTCCACCCTCTTCAACACTCTTAATCACATCCACTTTTCTAATATAGTGACATTTATTTTTCCAGATAAAGTCAAAATTAGTTTTGTTAAAAAGTTGTGCCATTTTGTCTGAAACCTCCAATGACAAAGCAGGATAGATAACTCTTGAAAGACTTTCCATTTTAGATAAAAGGACCCTTCCAAATATGGTTATGTCCCTCTGTAACCAAGAATTTAAAGTTGTTTTACATTTCTCTACCCTTTTATAAACATTTTCTCTCTCTCTTAATTCTTTGTTTCTGGTGACCGTAATACCCAAGTATTTAACTTGCGATTTAACTTTTATGTTACAAATTGCTTGAGCTGTCTGATCATGTAAGGCAAATAATTCACATTTGTCAATATTTAATTTTAAGCCTGCTGCTTTAGAGTATAGATCAATGGAGTCCAAAACTTTGAGGACTTGACTTTCGTTTTTTAGAAATAGTGTAGAATCATCTGCAAATTGACTTATTACAATTTGTTTGTCCAAAATGTTTATGCCTTCTGTACCATTATTTTTAATCATAATTGACAAGTTCAGCAAGCATGTGTTAATGTCACTGTATAACATGCTGATTAAATCTATAAATTTGTTACCGAATCCAAAATATTTAAGACTTTTTAAAATAAATGGGTGTTCTACCGAATCAAAAGCTTTGTAAAAATCTAGAAATAAAATAAATCCACTCTCTACAAACAGATGACTATAATCGATCAAATCTAAAACCAGTCTTATGTTATTGTGGATAGATCTTTGACCAAGAAATCCAGACTGAGTTTCATTTATTATCTGGGGCAAACTTAATTTTAGTCTAGCTGCAACACATCCAGAAAGCAGTTTATAGTCTGTGTTGAGTAATGTAATTGGTCTAAGATTATCTAGAACTCTTTTATCCTTGCCAGACTTCGGAATCAGAGTTATCAAACCCTGCTTCATGGTCGGCATCAATTCCCTTCTCTCTATACATTCTTGTAGTGCCTTGAACAGCATAATTCTAATATCATTCCAAAAAAACGTATAAAAGCTAGCGGTGAGTCCATCAGAGCCAGGGGATTTGTTTACTGACAATTTCAAAATCAGAGCATCCAATTCTCGTCGTCGTCATCTGCCGCTTGTCCGGGGATCGGGTCGCGGGGGCAGCGACCTAAGCAGGGAGGCCCAGACTTCCCTCCCCCCGGCCACTTCCGCCAGCTCTTCCTGGGGGACCCCAAGGCGTTCCCAGGCCAGCTGAGAGACATAGTCCCTCCAGCGTGTCCTGGGTCTTCCCCGGGGCCTCTTCCCAGTGGGACGTGCCCGGAACACCTCACCAGGGAGGCGTCCAGGTCACCAGGGAGGCGTCCAGCATCCAATTCTTCTATTCTTAAATCCGCTTTGCAACTTTCTTTAAATACGTCATCGATGGTTGGGATGACATTTTTAATTTAGTCAAAGAAGCTATTGGAATCAGCACAGGAGTATGCAGATGTATAAAGCTTACTGTAATAGGCAAAAACGTCCTTTTCTATGATTTTGGTTGACTTACATTCTGTTCCATCTATCAGTAAACTTGTTATTGCTTTCTTTTCTTGTCTTCTCTTTTCTAAGTTGCAAAAATATGAAGTGTTTTTATCTCCTTCCTCAATTCATTTAGCTCTTGACCTTACAAATGCACCTTGTGCTCTTTTAAGATATATGTTATCTAATTGGGTTTGTAGTTTCATGAGTTTTTTTTTGTTTAATTTACTTAATTCTGGCTTACTACAACATTGACTGATTTCATAAAACAAGTTGCTTTCCTCTTTTCTCCTTTCTTTATTAAGCGCTTTGCTAAATTTCATAGAAAATTCTCTGACTTTATATTTGACATATTCCCACTTATTAGAGTAATTAATTATGGCGTCGGTTGTTTTAATTTAACTCGTTATTTATTTTATTTTTGCACAGAAATCCTTATTTTTCAGCAAAGTAGTATTAAATTTCCAGTACCCTTTGTTGCTGTTTTTTCTAGAAGTTGGATTTAGTGTCATTTCTGTTATACAGTGATCAGTTAAAGGAGCTTTAGAAATTGATGCTTGAAAGGTAAAATTCCCAAATGCATCAGCAGCAAGCCAGTAGTCAATTTTATATTTACATGTACCATTAGGTTTGTACCATGTATATTGTTTTTCCTCAGGGTTTAAAACTCTCCATGTATCAACCAGACAGTTGATATTTATAAATTCTCTAATTATAGGGTTGTAGTGGCCATCTATCCTTCCATTCAAAAAAAATTTAGATGGCCATCTATCTTTCCATTCATCAGGAGTCATATTCCAATCTCCTCCCATTAAAATTAAGTTTGTGGGGTGGAGAGCTTTAAGCTCTGATACAGTATTAGTAATCCTATCAAGCATTTGTTTGTTTTGAGAAACAGATCTATATCCATACACATTGGTTAATATAAGAAAATGGCATTCAACTTTTAAGACGACCATTAGCCAATGACCTTCTCCATCTGCTCTGTATGTAATGATATCTCCTGGGAACCCGTTAAAACAGATTGCTACACCAGCAGACTTGTTGGTACCAGGACTAAACAATATTTGATCACCCCACTGGTAAAACCAGAACTTAACATCTGAGTCGGAAGAATGAGTTTCCTGAAATAAAATGCATTGTGTTCTACGCCCTTTGCAAAATAAATATAAAGCTTTCCTTTTAACTATGTTTTTTAGACCCCTCACATTTAACGTAGCAGACGAAAAGGTACAATTGAACATTAAGTTGGATAAATAACAAACCAATCCAACAACGGAACTTAGAAGTAACTTGAAAAGTTGTCCTACGCTGTAAGTAACAAATTAAGAGTCCCATGTTATTCTCTTACACTCATTTTAGGTTTGAATGTCGAACCTATTTATCCTATTTAGCCAATTCGACGACCCTCTATGTATCCGTGAGGCCCACGGTAGTAAGCACGTTTTCCTTCGCGGCGAGCTAGATCAATCTGTGGCCACAACTTCTTTCTTGCCTCCCTGTCCTCCATCGTGAAATTTCAGCGAAGCGGATGTTTCTCTCCTTGCATGCCGGGGAATCCTTGCTTCGGCGCCATATTTCCTCCGTGACCAGCCTCCGAGCAAACAGAATGATCACCTGTCGATTCTTATCGCCATCCTTTCGACCAACCCGGTGGACAATGTCGATGGTGTCCTCTAGCTGGCGCTTTTCCATGTCGGGAGCAATGTTGGCGAAGAGATGAATGATGTCTGTTCTGATGTTTTCATCGTTCTTCTCCTTCAGGCCTTTGAGTTTCAGACACCATCTCATCTTGTATCTTTCTTGCTCCCTGATCCTCTCCACCAGCTCCTTGTTCTCTTTTATCAGGAGTTCGCTATGTGAATCCAGTTTGTCAATTTTATTCTTGCAGTCTTTGACTTCTTCCGCATTAAATTGAACCGCTTTGGCTAAGCTTGCAATCATACAGCTACTCTGTTTAGCTTGCTCTTTGAGTTAGGCTAATTGCTTGTTAAAGTTATTTTCCATGCTTTGAATAGCTTCCAGTATGGTCAGGTTGGAGACCTCAGCCTCTTTATTTTCACTTTTGTTTTTCTAACCGACTGGAATCTTGCTCGGTGTTGTGGGGACGGATCCAGAATCTTTTCTTTTGTTAGCCATGCTAACGTCCATCGCGTAGTCGTGGTCGACGGCGCCGTCATGGTCAATGGCGGTTTCTGCATCTTCCGACATTCGCTCATTTGAACTCAATATTTCTCGGTCTATCACACTATTTAAATCGTCAATTATCAGTTTGGCAGGTTTCAACATACTTTTCGCTTCCATCTTCAATAGTTTGAGTGTCAATTATCAAGTGCACATTTTTAGTTTTGGGACACGGTTGCTGCAGCCTTAGATATGGGTTGCTGCTCAACACGCCATCTTGCCAAAATCGGTGTTTAGGGCGAGTAGTGTCCATCGTTGTACACTGTTTTTTTTTACCGTTTGCAGTGCGGCATCCGGGTACTTTCAGTGCACTGAATTCTGCTGGTTTTGTGAGTGAAGCCCCCTAAGCACTGAGAGTCAGTGCTCGAAGTAGACAAGTGCGCGGTAGTAGACTCAGCTATTCTCTGTCAATCCACCTGTTTCTCCAGCAACCAATGGGTGCTGAACTACTTCCGCTTTCCGGTTTTGTGTTTCCTGTTCAGTGGCTAACCTCTACTAGCGTACCATGATATCAACAGAGAAGGCAACAGTACATTGATTAGAATAAGTTGTGTTTAATTAAATGTTGTTAACATGAGCTCAGGTTACACTTGTGCCATTGTTGCCATAACAATTCAAGAAATTGAAGATTTTCGTCGGAAACGTCTTGCTTCGAACATCAACAACTTCGAATAAAATTCTCTGTGTCCATCGCCCTATGCTTTGCACTCCATGCCAAGGAATAAGGAACGCGAAACAGCGTGGCTTGCAGCTTTGAAACTAAAACACCCTCCAAAGAAAGTGTATGTTTGCTCTTTCCGTTTCTTAAAAAAAAAGCCAACCAAACTGTATCCTGATCCGGAGCTTTATCTTGGCTACGCAATAATGCAATGTTAGGTGTGTTCGACATGGACTGCGGCTGCATGAAACGACCGGCGAGAGTAGCCACTTGCAGTCGGGGAGGAGTTGAAAACGGCTCTGTGAAGTCGGACATTCCAGCTTCTTGTGGTTTGCTGCGTTGATGTCAGTCATGGCCGATCAAGCGCTGTTTGCTTACTTAACTTTATTTATAATTTAACTTATTCTTTCCAGTAGTGAAGAGGCTGACTAAAAACCTTTCTTCAACACATTTTTAATTCAATTAAACTTTTTTGAGCGTTGGCGAAACTGAAGGTGTCCGAATATTACAAAACACGTGTCAAAGTTGTCATGTGTGAGTCTGGCCAATCATGAAATAGATGTGTCGTCACTTAAACCCGTGCAGTTGCTCTTGAGAAGATGCGCCCGGCTACACAGCCGGCAGTTTTCGAATCGATCTCACGGGACTTGGATGGCGACGTCACAGTGGCGTGTCCTCAGCGCCGTCTCAAGTCGGACAAAAAGTCTACCCAGAATTCACTGTTTCAAGTCAGCCGCCTGCAGCCGGCTGCAGCGCCGCATAAAGTCGGGTCATGTCGAATGCACCTAATGGCATCACTATCAATATTGCTATTATTAATGGTAATGTTAATAGTAGGTGGATAAATAAAGACAGTAAGCATGAACATATTAAATTACAAGTGTAAAAGAAGATTTTGTCAAGTGCTGTGCATATGTAGTATTATATTTTTACCTTCCACAGAATAGCTGCTGCATGGCTACATGACTTCCCTAACCCGGCTGCCGACTGTCTCAATATATTGTAGCTAAATTATTGTAACTTGCTTAACTATATGCTCTTATGGTTCTTCCCTTTGGTACTTATTTTGGTTGTTCACAATATGTGCTTCATGTTTTGGCTACCCGCAATGTTTTTCGGGCTATCTTGTTGTTATTATCAGTGACCAATGCACTTTGTAAAGCTCTCTCTTGGAAGTTGCTTTGGATGAAAGCGTCTGAAAAATGAGTAAATGTCAATGACTCCACTTTCCCTCAGCATTACCCATGCTGTATGTTTAGCTTCATTGACACTGACTGGGCTCTACTGCTGCCTTCAAAAATAAAAAGCTGCTGTGTTTCTTCAACAATACTGTAGGCTACCTATTTTGTTACTTGGCTTTTTTTTTAAGAAATGGAAAGAGCAATCATACACTTTCTTTGGAGGGTGTTTTAGTTTCAAAGCTGCAAGCCACGCTGTTTTGCGTTCCTTATTCCTTGGCATGGAGTGCAAAGCATAGGGCGATGGACACGGAGAATTTTATTCGAAGTTGTTGATGTTCGAAGCAAGACGTTTCCGACGAAAATCTTCAATTTCTTGAATTGTTATGGCAACCAACAATGGCACAAGTGTAACCTGAGCTCATGTTAACAACATTTAATTAAACACAACTTATTCTAATCAATGTACTGTTGCCTTCTCTATTGATATCATGGTACGCTAGTAGAGGTTAGCCACTGAACAGGAAACACAAAACCGGAAAGCGGAAGTAGTTCAGCACCCATTGGTTGCTGGAGAAACAGGTGGATTGACAGAGAATAGCTGAGTCTACTACCGCGCACTTGTCTACTTCGAGCACTGACTCTCAGTGCTTAGGGGGCTTCACTCACAAAACCAGCAGAATTCAGTGCACTGAAAGTACCCGGATGCCGCACTGCAAACGGTAAAAAAAAACAGTGTACAACGATGGACACTACTCGCCCTAAACACCGATTTTGGCAAGATGGCGTGTTGAGCAGCAACCCATATCTAAGGCTGCAGCAACCGTGTCCCAAAACTAAAAATGTGCACTTGATAATTGACACTCAAACTATTGAAGATGGAAGCGAAAAGTATGTTGAAACCTGCCAAACTGATAATTGACGATTTAAATAGTGTGATAGACCGAGAAATATTGAGTTCAAATGAGCGAATGTCGGAAGATGCAGAAACCGCCATTGACCATGACGGCGCCGTCGACCACGACTACGCGATGGACGTTAGCATGGCTAACAAAAGAAAAGATTCTGGATCCGTCCCCACAACACCGAGCAAGATTCCAGTCGGTTAGAAAAACAAAAGTGAAAATAAAGAGGCTGAGGTCTCCAACCTGACCATACTGGAAGCTATTCAAAGCATGGAAAATAACTTTAACAAGCAATTAGCCTAACTCAAAGAGCAAGCTAAACAGAGTAGCTGTATGATTGCAAGCTTAGCCAAAGCGGTTCAATTTAATGCGGAAGAAGTCAAAGACTGCAAGAATAAAATTGACAAACTGGATTCACATAGCGAACTCCTGATAAAAGAGAACAAGGAGCTGGTGGAGAGGATCAGGGAGCAAGAAAGATACAAGATGAGATGGTGTCTGAAACTCAAAGGCCTGAAGGAGAAGAACGATGAAAACATCAGAACAGACATCATTCATCTCTTCGCCAACATTGCTCCCGACATGGAAAAGCGCCAGCTAGAGGACACCATCGACATTGTCCACCGGGTTGGTCGAAAGGATGGCGATAAGAATCGACAGGTGATCATTCTGTTTGCTCGGAGGCTGGTCACGGAGGAAATATGGCGCCGAAGCAAGGATTCCCCGGCATGCAAGGAGAGAAACATCCGCTTCGCTGAAATGCTACCGATGGAGGACAGGGAGGCAAGAAAGGTTGCTGGAGAAACAGGTGGATGGTATGTACATGCTTCTGTGCTTGTGTAATTACGCAACTCTTCGCCATCAACACCTTCAGAAAAAAAAAGGTAATTAACAACGTCGATGTAGCTAACATTGGGTCATTGCTTCATGTCATCCACTCCGTCAGACGGGATGGATGAAGGACTGTTACGGTACTGTCGTCACGACTTGTTAAAACATCCATGGTGTGTATCCACCTCCGTTTTTTGTCCATTTGTGCTTCATCCATGGAGAAACACCGGCTTTTACAGTAAACAAAATAGCAATCTACGAGCTATCAAACGTACACAAGCTTCGAACCGGAAAACGAAAACCGGCTTCCGGTTGAAACCTGCTATGAATCATGGGTAAATTCGCTAACGGGCTCTGTTCGAAATGTCTTAAAATGCCTCCGTCTTGTCTTCCGATTAAGACAGTAAGGACTGTTCGAAATGTCTTAAACCTTCTCTTCCGCTCTAATAAGATACCTTGAAATACGTCACATAACGGTCATTTTTCAAGAGAGCATATGAGCTGCCTTGTTGTCTTAATGGCGGCAGGTATTACCCATAACTCTGTGCGCGGGGTTACCGTGAGCAACAAGTTAAACAGAATCCTTTGACTGCCATCAGCTAAACGGTACTTGTAAATCAGCATCTGAATACAAATTTATCGAGAAGTGGGCAGTGTAGTTGCTGAAAATGTACTTATTTTATTGATGACACTCTTAATTTGTAAATTTGCTCCGACTTTTCGATAACGTAGCTAGCATCGCAGTGCAGACACTAGCTAGTTGCTGCGTTTTATCATAATCCTATCAAATGAGTGAAATACAAACACAAATGTTATGAGCTATTGAGCCTGTATTTAACACAAGTTTAAATACAGCTTAACTTGACCTAGTGTGACAATAAACTTGTGTGACAATAAACTCAACGCAATTGACTGCCGTCTGACAAAGCGCTAGTGCGAGCACGTAAGTACACGCAGCGCGATGACGTACATCCTGTCTTAATAGACTATTCGAAATCAACGGTTTGGAGATACCTTCCCTCGAAAGGACCTGTCTAGTTAGACACCTGTCTAGTAATAGATCAAGGATTAAGACAGCTATCTAAGATTTCGAACACAGCCCAGGAAAAAGGTGGATAGTGTCTAACATAGCGGAAATTAGCAGTCGCATCCGTTTTGCGGATCCGTTCCAGATCTGATACAAATGCTACATTCTTAGTATCATTCTACGGAACTGGCCCGTTTTTGGAACGGATTCGGACATTTAAAAAAATGATCATTAATTTGACATTTAAATTTGCTCTGTCTTATTGACGGCGTCTTAATCGAGTTTCAAACACTTTTGACAAATTCCCAGACATTAAAAGTATTGGACATCGAGTCTTTAAAAGTCTGCTTGCATATTTAATAGTCTATTAGCCTACGTTAATTGTCATTTAGCCAACGCTTTATCCAGTAATAACCTGTGTCATCGGAACATTTTCCTTAAAGGGGCGATTGATTTTGAAAACCGATTTACCTTGTCATAGTTGAATAACGACAGTTCGGTGGGTAAAATGAACATACAGTGAATATCAAAGTTCATTGACACCTCTTTCCTAATGTGAAGGAATGATAACTATACTGCTAATCAATGCTGCTATACCAATCATTACCTTATATACATATATACACATATATTATGTAATGCTCTATACCAAAACATGTATCCAATTGTGATCAATTGATTTAATAAAGAACGAATGAGATCATGCAACAGGATGCCTTCTGTGCAAGTGAGGCCGGGCTGAGACGAATCTGTGTAAGTCTGGTGTGTGCAAACATGCCAAGGTCAGACAGGAGGAAAGCTTGAGATGCTCAGAAACTGCTGCGAGCACAATAGGGCTTCTTCGCCCCCCTCCCTCTCCGAACATCACCAGATCCTTGGACTGCCCACCTTGTGCCACCGTGAACGCCCTGGACATTTCATTGGACTATCACATCCCCACCCTATGGTCTTCTAACCAATCACCCATCAAAGGCACTCCCTCTGGGGGGTACAAGACCTGTCTCCCGAGGACAGGGAGACAGAACTTGGTATGGGCAGAACTCTCTCTCTGATCTGTGTCACGACCACTTTCTCAACGAAGGGCCTTCGTTTGTTTTATTCTGAGACTCTGTTTCTGTGAGACTGCTGTTGCATCATCTGATTCATTGTATTAGACTACGAACATCCTGGTGTGTTGTTTTCATTGTGTATCTTGTGATTGCATCATTACTTACATTAAACTACAAGTAACCTGGTCCGATATTTAACCTTGTATTATTCCCTGGTAGACCCTGGTGCTGACCTTACGAGCAGTGAACGGGACTGCACCCGACTACATCAAGTCTCTCCTGCAGCCTTACACCCCCACCCGCCCCCCAGACCTACGGTCTTCTTCAGACAACCGCCCCACCGCTCAAGACCGCCCGGTCCCAACACAAGCTCTTCTCCTGCCTGGCCCCCCAGTGGTGGAATCAACTCCCCACCTCCATCAGAGACACAGACTGTCTCTCCACCTTCAAGAGAAGGCTCAAGATGCACTTGTTCCGGGAGTACAACGGTACTTAGGAATGGTTTGCTGAACCCAACGCTAGTTTCCCCAAGGATCACAATGACTCTTGCTTAGACTGTTGCTCTTGTTGGTTAGTGGTAGCTGATTTAAACTGTTGTATTCTATTTTAGTTAATCCTATTTTGATTGCTTTCCTACAGGTACACTTGCACTTAGAGATTCATGTTGTGTAATTGTAACTTGCTTAACTACATGCTCTTATGGTTTCTTCCCTTTAGCACTTATTTTTTGGTTGTTCACAATGTGTACTTCTTGTTTTTGGCTGCCCGCAATGCTTTAGGGCTACCTAGTTGTTATTATCAGTGACCTATGCACTTTGTAAAGCTCTCTCTTCGAAGTCGCTTTGGATAAAAGCGTCTGCTAAATGAATAAACGTAAATGTAATGTAAATGTGCTTGCATAGTAACAAAATAGGTAGCCTACATTATGTTGAAGAAACACAGCAGCTTTATATTTTTGAAGGCAGCAGTAGAGCCCAGTCAGATTGTCAATGAAGCTAAACATACAGCATGGGTAACGATGAGGTAAAGTGGAGTCAATGACATTTACTCATTTAGCAGGCGCTTTCATCCAAAGCGACTTCCAAGAGAGACCTTTACAAAGTGCATTGGTCACTGATAATAACAAGATAGCCCCAAAAACATTGCGGGTAGCCAAAACATGAAGCACATATTGTGAACAACCAAAATAAGTGCCAAAGGGAAGAACCCATAGAGTTAATATAACTAGAGTAAGCTACTTTTGTCTTCCAAGATGGCGTCCCCATTCATTTCTATGAAAAGTGCTCAGTGGCGCAGTGAGGCAAGCGAGAGCGCGAGACTGGACGCGGCCATCTTTCCACTTCCGTGTCTTCCGGTCTAGCTTTAAACAGTGGCTCTTTTTTCCCCTAGCTCCGAGACCTCAAACACGCTTGCAACTAGCTGTACACGTCATACTTTGAGACAACCAGTCGCGAGCATAGATTGATATGGTTACGAGCGTGTGAGCTAAGGCGTTGCAGTTGCAGAATCTATGGGCAGAATAGGGTACAAGTCCGATAAGAATCAGACACATGATGCAAACTTAACGGAAATGTATTCTGTCACTGTATTGTATTCCTTTTACTTTTTTTTTTTTTTAAATAGCCTAAGCTATAGGGCTAAATATAGGGCTATTCTAGATGGAACTCATCACATAGGTTGCTTTTTTTCTTTGTGATATGAGTATGATTTCCAACGCATTGTATTGGAATGAAATAGACTGTTAACATGAACAGCTTCGTCGTTGTTCTCGCCAGGCAAAGAAAGCTTAATAGTTATTTTGGTAACCGAAATCTTCCATAATGCAGACTTACCATAGCTTACTTTCATCTTTATATTCAAACGAAATGCCACGAAATTCACACCGCCTTCAATTTAACATCAGTGTAGAAATATGGCCTGTGTTTTTTATGTTCATCCTACAAAACCAAACGCCTATTAATGGACATAACGTGATCTAACAAGACTTGGTAATAATGTAATAAATAAAAGCTTGAGAACTGTGTCTAAAATGTACTTTATTGAACATTTGCCTTTGAAAGGGGAATATTCGCAGAACCATATAGGCTACAAGACGTTTCCATCAGATGTAAGTGGGGGTGAAACATAAAGTCACTGAGGACCTTCATTGTCCCACAAAAGCAGTCTGGCTTGATGACACGATCAAAAAAAGAATAATGGGTGTGTTTAACAAAAGCTTCTGAAGGCAAGACTAATATTATTTAAATATAGGCCAATATAATTTCCTATTGTGGTTACCGGTTAAAGTATTAATCTTTGTCTTTAATCCAGATTGATGTCAACAATCTTTGCTCGCGCTTAACATATTACATTTGCCATCATGTCATTAACGTTTTTACGAAAAAATCGAATTTGTTTTAAAATAACGGGAATAAACTATATTAACAACATTTCATGTATGTGTGACAACCATTTGCTTAACTTGCTACAACAGGGCAGGCAACTCAAGCCAGTTCTCCCTGTGCTCATTCAATTTAAGTCTATGGCTCATTCAGCTCCATGTAAATCGGCTATCGGCCAATGTGAACTTTTGTGCTTGTGTCCTGTTAGTATCCGCAAGCACATTTGCAGGCAACTTTTATTGACGTAAGCAAATACATGGGGTGCTAGTTTACCCATTTCGGATTGTTCTCAAACTTAGCAAAAATCGGGATAAATTATTCTATGAAAAAGCTAGTAGTATGAGCCAGGTTCGAGAATCAAACAAAAATTATTGCGGGAGATAGTTTTGTAAATGTTGACTGGAGTTAATAGAATTAAAACGACCGGAAGAGTCAGAAACATAACCGTAATGCAATACCACCTATATCCACCGGGGCCGTTGCTTCAAGCCGAGGGGCGAGGGGTGGGGGCTTGGGAGAAACAGGTGGATAGTAAACTAGCTGACACGCTCGCTTCTACCTTACACTCCGTAGCTGGCTGTTGAAATCACAGACTCCTTATAGTCATCGTTGTGTTTTGATGGCCCTTTATTGATCACAATGTTCTTCCATTGAACGAGCAAGTCCGTGTGTCAAGCTCCATCAACAAAAAATGTTACATTCCCATGAGTGTTGCGGTGTGTGCAAATTAATGCGATATACATAAACCAATGAAAATGGCTCTTAGATAAGGGATGCAAAACCTGTGCGATGTCAAGGGAGGCCAGATGGCTGAGTGGTTAGGGAATCGGGCAATTAATCAGAAGGTTGCTGGTTCGTGTTCACAAGTAACGGCTCTACCTTAAGCCAGACAGGATATGGATGGGCATGGCAACGCCAACTGTCAATTACTTGAACTGACAATGACCAATGACCATTTTCAGAGTCAATCGGCCAATCAAAAAATTATGCACTTTCCATTGTATTGTTTTTTATTATTTCACCATATAATTTGTAACGGCACTTAATTAGTTGATTCTGATCTGAGAAATACTATCGTATTCATTTGTTAAAACATAATCTTGTGTCCCTGAGTCATGTCAATTTTTTTCTTTCAGTTTGCAGTTTACCTGGAATAATAGATATCCCACATCACCTTCTCAGAACAACAGGAAGGTGAGTCAAACACACAAATATACAATGGGTTACAATATGTATGGCACCCCTTGGAAACAATGATTAAAACGTTTAAAAAAATAACGAATTAATTAATTACAAAATTAACTTTTTTTTGTAATTCAGATAAATGTCTGGTTTCTAAAATGAAGGGGGCCTCTTTGTCAGTAATTTTGTAGTCTAATTGATTACAACATAACATGAAATTAACAAGAACATGAACATTCAAAACCAATGTTTTTTAGTTTTTTTCATAGTTTTGCAATAAAAATGCTGAAAGCAGTTTCTAAGTCGACTCTTTGGAGGAGGGAGCATAGGGATGTGCACAGGCAATTAGACATAATGACAGAGGACCTTATAGGAGATGTTGGGAATAAAACTGAAGAGGAAGTTAGGGCACATGATGATTGGATTGAAAGTGGGGCAGAAGAGAGGGAGGAAGATCCAGAAGAAAGTGAGGCAGAGGAGAATGTGCAGGAGATGGAATATATGGACGGAGATGTAGAGGACACATATACAGACGGAATGGGCTTCACTTCTCTCCAACAAGATTCCACAGCAACTCCAAATGGATCGGACGATGAGTTCGAGCAAGAGACATCAAGCCTTGGTGACAGTATTAGCTGTTGGGCATTTAATTTTGGAGTCTCTCTTGTTGCCCTGACTGCTCTGTTGACCATCGTGCAGCCCTATCATCCAGACCTACCAAAGGATGCTAGGGCAATTTTGAAAACATTAAGGGGGCCTCTTTGTCAGTAATTTTGTAGTCTAATTGATTACAACATACCATGAAATTAACAAGAACATGAACATTTAAAACCAATGTTTTTTTGTTTTTTTCATAGTTTTGCAATAAAAATGCTGAAAGCAGTTTCTAAGTCGACTCTTTGGAGGAGGGAGCATAGGGATGTGCACAGGCAATTAGACATAATGACAGAGGACCTTATAGGAGATGTTGGGAATAAAACTGAAGAGGAAGTTAGGGCACATGATGATTGGATTGAAAGTGGGGCAGAAGAGAGGGAGGAAGATCCAGAAGAAAGTGAGGCAGAGGAGAATGTGCAGGAGATGGAATATATGGACGGAGATGTAGAGGACACATATACAGACGGAATGGGCTTCACTTCTCTCCAACAAGATTCCACAGCAACTCCAAATGGATCGGACGATGAGTTCGAGCAAGAGACATCAAGCCTTGGTGACAGTATTAGCTATTGGGCATTTAATTTTGGAGTCTCTCTTGTTGTCCTGACTGCTCTGTTGACCATCTTGCAGCCCTATCATCCAGACCTACCAAAGGATGCTAGGACAATTTTGAAAACAAGAATCAGTTATACCTAAAATACTTATATACTTAAAACCAATGTGTTGTTAGCTGACACAATTTGTGTGTTATTACCAATCAGACACATTGTGTTGTTTTCTACAAATTGTGTGTTGTTTGATCTTACGATTGGATGCACACAACATGTGTTAAAACATTGACCAATTACATCACTACTTCAACATCTTTGCGCGCCCTCAAAAAAAAAGATTTTTGAAAGGCGCACTGGTAACCACGGAGTTGTAAAGAATTTATAATACATTGCATTACATTCTAGAACTATAATTATTAGCTGTATCACAGGCATGGCACTATCTATAATTCCAGTTATTAATATTTGTGGCAACTTAATCACCAAATGCATCACCAAATGCATCTTAATCACAAAATGCATCACCAAATGCATTTTGTATCGTAATCTCTCCATTTCAGAAGCAACCTTGAAACCGGGCTGAGACAGCACCCAAGCAGGTGGTGTTGAAACAAAGTTCTGTACATCTTCAGTCACTTCTCAAGATGTAAAAACAGCACTGGAACTCAGCAGGGTTGACGCAAAGTGTTTTATTGGTTCTCAGGTAACAAAGATTGCCAATAGAACGTGAGCGTGATCCCAGGATCAGACTGAAGTTTCTCCGGACAATTTAACTTATATAGTCATTTACATTTAGTCATTTAGCAGACGCTCTTATCCAGAGCGACTTACAGTACAGGGACATTCCCCCCGAGGCAAGTAGGGTGAAGTGCCTTGGCCAAGGACACAACGTCATTTGGCGGGGCGGGGAATCGATCCGGCAACCTTCCGATTACTAGCCCGACTCCCTCACCGCTCAGCCATCTGACTCCCTTAGTCTCCCATAGTCTTCTCCCCATTGTATGTTAATATGGTACGATATTAGTTGGTTTCGTAGACATTAGGTAATCTTACCAAGCGGGTCCCTTGTCTCAGGGGATTCAAAACAGGTACTTTCCTACACAGACACTGCTTGAAATTAGGCTCTTTCTGACCTTGAACAGCCAGCTAAATTAGGTTTCTGGGCGTAAGGCCACAAATATGTCTCATAAGTTACAGCTATGCATCCTGGTCCTTTATGAAAGCATACACATGCTCCTCTCCCCCATTCATCCTTTAATTATTTAAACCTTATATTTTGGGCTTCATGTCTCCTACCATTGTTTAGGGATAACAATAATCAGCCAACAGCTTTGCATCTGGTTTCCAATAATATAGCATGTACTACAAAGGTGATCACAAGTTTCATTGAATCCATAATCATTAACCATCTTCATAATTACAACAGTATGGTGTTTTTTCCACAACATTCCCCCCTGTGGGACTTACAAAGTCCCATCACAACCCTACTGGAAACACTACTGTAATTATTCAACAGAAACAATACTGGACGAATAAAAGTTCTGATAGAACACAAAACTTTCAAAAACACCTTAGGCAACAAAATCATAGACTTCCCAATTGTGCATTGTGACAGTAGAACCATCAGAAATACAGAACAGGGTATTATTAATTTCAATCTAATATATATACATGTCATCATGTGCAAAGCTAAACCGTGGCGGCCTGGTGGACTTTTCGACTTTGCTAACTTTTCGGCGGGACACACATACCGCGAGTCATCAGGGTAAACTAAGCTCATAATGTGACATGAACACCTGTTCCCATCATTACCTGAGTATATAAGACAAACCGAGTCATCGCTAGCTTCCTGCTCCTCCACCGGCCACTCTGACAAGCTTAGCACTGAGGTCCTACTACTCATAAAAAATTGGTCCGTTTCTTTAGCATAAGCGTGTGTTACGTTTCATTATGACTGAAATATCTCTCACACAAGGACTGTTGGTCATATGATGGGCTAGTGAGCAACTGGGTCATGCATCATTGCTGCACCCTGCAGAAGTAAGTTGCAATTAACAATAACACCTCAACCCATCCCTCAAACCCTGCATCCCTGTGTTTAGAGCCTAAACTTTAAGGGTATCTCTGAACAGTATACAAGACAAACAAAACGAACAATGACATCAATACAAAAATGCTGCAACGACAGCAAAACAAATATAGTATGGTGACAACAAAACAAAAAGGGGAACAGAAACTAGGATATGGCATACATTTTTAATTGATCTTGTGAAGACGTTTCCCTAATACCCAATTGATAAAATGATTAACATAGCCTTTGCAGGCACTGAAAAAGGACATTGTATGCTAGATAGCTTTTGTTTAGGTCTTTAAATAGGGCTCCCAGAAATGGCCTTGTCATTCCTTCTATTTTCCTCGTACAAAGTTGCATGGCATAATACACTTTAGAAATATTGTGACCTCTGACTTTTCTTATTTACACAGGCCTTTCATAGTCACACCACCTTACATAGACCCAACTTATGGCTATGCAGGCATAATAAAGTTATAGAATAATATCAATTCATCGATGATACAAGAAACAATTAATAGATAAGACCAACGGGTTATGTGCTCATGAGCTTAATTTTGCTTGGTATAGATCAAACACTGTTTATTATATTCAGAACATTCTAAACAGTAGAGAAATAATAGGTAGTAATTTCCTTTAATTGTTGTTAACTGATCACTGGTTTAGGGACAGACCTCTTCACACGCCATAAAACAGCTGCGCAACTGGGAAACAATGTGACTTCTACTAAGTGGTGAAGGAGAACTAGTACAACTACTTTTAGGTGTAATAATCTTGTAATGGCGGGCCCAGTGGGTACATGCGTTTGTAGTTGCCCCAACGTTGCTGCACGCTATCCAGCGTCATCTTAAGCCTCTCATTCTCGCGAGTCAGTACCTGATTCCGGTACTGAAATGCCATCACCTCATCTCTCTGACGCTCTTTTCCTTGTAACAACGCCTCCGCCGTTGAAGTACTCGTCCTCTCCTTCATGCAGTGTTGAAACGTTGTGATATCTTTTTGGACACCCGTCTCTGGGTGCTCTTCAACTTAGCCAGTGACACGTCTCCAATCCGCCGTGTTGTCTCATCGGTCCAGGGTCCAGTGAGCAGGTTGTCGTGTTTTCATCCGTGTCTCCATCTGGGATTCTCCTCCCGTAGGATCCTCTGCTTCAACTTCCATGGTCTGTCCTGGAGGTGGTGGTTGGTCATTGGATCGTAGCCTGGTGGTTCCTGGGTCATTGAGCCGCTGGATCCGGTGTGATGGTCCTGGTGAGCTGAAAGGTGGTGGCCACACCGGGGCTTGGTCCAGTGGGGCTGGTGGAGATGGGTCTCTGCTGGCGGTCTGGGTTGTTGGTCAGTCAGCCGGTTGGGATCGTCTTCCATGTTCATCTTTGCGAAGACCCAATCTCCAGGTGCAACCGTCTGCTGGTTCTCTGGAATCTCTGCTTCTCTTTCCTTGGTGACATCTTTCGCCTGTTGAAACACTACCTCCCTTCCCAATTCCTTCAAGTGAGGGACCCTCAATGGGTTCTCTTAAATAAGGAACTGGAAGAAGTCTTCCCGTAGCCATCTCATGCGGTGTTATAAATGACAGGTGGTTAGTACTCAGGTGGTTAGTATTCAGGCGGTTGGTTTTCAGGCGGTTACTACTCGGGCGCATTATCATTAGTGCCGGCGGTAAGGTCTGTAGGCCTACCCAGTTTAATTTAATATCAGCCATGATCTTTGCTACCTTGGTTTTCAAGGTACTGTTGGCTCTCCCCACTGTCCCTTGTGACTGGGGATGATAAACACTGCCAGACCTATGTCTGATTGTTAACAGTTTTAATACCAATTTAAATGTTTCGGCCACAAAATGCAGTCCATTGTCTGAGCTTATGCTATCCGGGATCTCAAATCTTGGAAAGACCTCTCTATACAGAAAATGTTGCCACTGATCAGGAATCTGGATCTACAATTTGCACTGCCTCTACCCATCTACTGAACCGACAGATCACTACCAGGGTGTATCTCAGTCTTTTTATACGTTGCATCTTGTCTACATAGGCTATCATTAGATGTCTAAATGGTCCGTCTGCTGTTGGACTGTGTGAAATGGGAGCGGAAAATGCTTTCCTGATATTATAATGTTCACATACTCTACTATGCATTCGCGTAACATTATCAACTGTGGCTGCTAAATATAATGACCCCCGACATGAAAGTGATCTATAATCACCCCCCTGGCGCAATGGTGACCACCATGCGCATCTCTAATAGCAAAGACATCAGTGACATGAACACAGGTATGGGTTCACCGTGCCACACCTTTGAATGGTTAGTTCTGGAGCTGACCGTGTGACCTCGTAATCAGTTCTTCTGGCCTGTTTTCAAACAAAATGTGGGCTTGTGAATAAGGCATATAGTTGAAGGGACACATAGAAAGTTACTGGGTGTCCCATTGTCTGTGATGATGCTTGTTTAAAACCAAAGAACAGTGGCTGCCAGTCTCTGATAGCAGGGTGGCAGTCCTGCCTCTACATTATCTAGTTGTGTACTGTAATAGGCTAATGGTTGTTTCCCCATGGGTGTGTCTTTCAACAATACAGCAGTAGCATATCCAGATCGTTCTGCAACATATAGATGAAATGGTTTTGAGTAAACGGGACTGCCAAGGGTGAGGGCGGATTGCATGTCACTTTTAAGAGCTAAAAAAGCTCCTTCCACCTCTTTGGTCCACTGCAATGTAGCAGCATTACTTGCCTGCCCTGCAGCCCCAGTAAGGGCTTGCAAAGGTGCTGATTTGAGGGCAAAATCACAAATCCTTGGTCTGCTGTATCCCATCATTCCCAACAAGGTAAGCATTTACCCTATCGTCTGATGCTTCGGAGCCTTGGCTATGGTGTCAATCTGTGACAGGGCTATCTGTCTCCTATCCCCACTGAGCTGCCTGCCCAGAAAATCAACTGTCGTCTGACACAAACTGTAACTTGTCCCTACTTACTTTATGTAGCCTATTGGATAACGGTACTGGTAACCTGCAGATTCTGCAAGTTCTGGGCCAACATTGATGAAACACAGCTAGACTGTCCAGGAATCCCTGGGGTAATCGGGTGTAAGTAATTGGTTTACCTTCAAAGGTGAAAGCAAACAGGTGTTGTGAGTCTGAATGTACTGAAACAGAATAATGCACAGGTCAACAACTGTGTGCCATTTGGTGCCTGGCGGAATGTTGGATAATATGGTGTGGTTATCAGGAATAATCACCTTTGGAACGTCTCCAATGGAGTTAATAGCCCGCAGATCATGTACCAATCGATAATCATTAGTGTTGCTTCTTTATTGGAAAGATGGGTGTTTTACAGGAGCTTTTTGTTTCTAGGGCTCCTGCATTCACTTGTTCCTTAATAGTGGATCTAATCCTGTCTATAGCGTGGTGTCGGAGAGGGTGTTGTCTCTGGTAGGGTAATCTTGCTCCTTGCTTTACTTTTACTTGTATGGGTTCTGCTGCCTTTACATAACCTACATCTGTGTTATGTTTTCATAATGTGGGGGTTTCTGTCCTAACAAATGCTCTCAAAGTTGACATTACATTATATTTTTACATTTAAATAGTTTTGTTGGTGTTTTTATATTCACTACCACTGTCTCAGCTGTCCCTAACTGTACTGAAATTCTATAATAACGTGTCCGGGGATATGTGTATTATTTGTGGGTCTCCATTCTAATGCCTGTAAAGGTACTCTTAGTATTGTTCTTAATTCGCGAGATTGTCATTAATGTAAATTTTGTAAAATGTTTAAATTTTTTAAATAATTTTTTTTATTCTTGTGGGAGTGTTCTAGCTGTGGCAGCTCCTTCGGGGCCTACAAAGATATCCTGGTTGTTTATAGAGTACTTTTTTTTTTAATCAACTCTATCCAACAGTCTGCATAATTTTAGGCTGCCTTCAAACATCTGGCAGGGGACAGCAGATGAACATTAGCCTCTTAGTTTTGCTGTTGATTGGTGCGCTATGTCCCTGCAAATAAATGAATAAATTAAATGAAATAGTCTGTGTGACTTTGATGTTTGTCATATAGAAGAGTGCAGTGGAGCGGCATTTGTTGTGGTCTTGGTTTCCCTACTAGTGCTTGGATCCATGGCTCCCATTCTTCCCATGACTGGATCAATGAAGATTCTTGTGGGGCCACAATTGTAGCCAGTACGCTAGTGGTGGTGTCTGGCTCTGGGGATTTTTGAGTATTTACATACATTAGTGGACTTAAGACATGTTGTAGTTCCTCTTTCAACCGTCAGTGGCATCATCTGGTTTGCTGAGGGATCTTCTTGGAACTCAACTCCCAGGCCGCTTTGGGTGCACACGATATTGGCTTTTAATATGCAGAGTATGTATTTTCTTAATAGGTTGATGGGAGTATGCGCTAAGTACAGTAGAGGCGCTATTATCGTTTTTCCTTCAATTTTCATTGTGAGTGGCTCCGTAAGTGGAATCACTTGTGTTTTCCCAGAAAAGCCTACAGTTCGGATGAATGAACTTGAGAGGGGGAGATTGAAAGATAGAGTACGTCGCTCCTGTGTCCATCATGAAGGCACATTCTGGTCCTTTCACTATAACTGGTATGGTGGGTTCTTCTCGTGGTTGTAATGAGATGACTGGCGACATTGTTTCCCCCTCAGGCTTCCCTGGGCACCTCTATTGCCAGCCTGCCGCTGGCCCCACAGGCGGGTTTGTTGGACAGTCTTGTTTGTAATGTCCTTGTTGTCCACATCCCCAGCACCTCCATGCATTTTGTGGCTGTTTGTTCGTCAGATTGGGGTTGGACTTGAGTTTGTCCATCTTGCTGTGGGGGTGGGCCTCGTCCTCCTCCCCCACGGGGTTTCCCACCATGTTGGGGAGGTCCTCCTTTCCCCTTCCAGGGTTGATCTGAGGAGCCAATGTGCACATGGATTGATGGTAGGGTGAGAGTTGGAGGGCAAACTGGTGCTGCCTGCACTGGTCCTGGTGGAGCAGGAGATTGGGGTTGTCCCACTCTTCGTGCCCGCTGCTTCTTTGTTTGGGGCGTGCCCCTGATGAGCGATGAGTTGCTTGTGGAGATGCTGTGTTGGAGTCCTCACCCTCTTTTTGGTGGATTTCTCGACGGTCATGATGTCTTAACCTTCTCAGTTCATCTTCGATGGAATCTTTTCTTATTGCTTCTTCCAGGTAATTCAGTCTGTCCACCAGGTGCGCCACGTCTGCTTTTGCTGCAGTTTTCTCTTGGTACTCCAGTCTGTCTCGAATGTCTTGTGACTGTTCACTGCTGCATGCCGACATCCTGTCCTCTTGCTCCATGCCAGCCTTGTCCGACTCTCTCCTGCTTGGTGTCATCGCTTCTCTGGGCCCGGTGTGGATTTCTGGTAGTTCTGATAGTTCTGGTATTGTGTCCAGGGTGAAAGTAAAATCTCCATGTAGTTGTCCTGACATTTTTCCTCCCTCTGGGCCCGTGTTTAGGACTGGATACAGTCCTGTTCTGAGATTCTTACTGTCCAAATATGGGGGTGGCTCAGGGGGCCACACGGGTGCCGTGGGGCTCTGTCCCGGTACTCCCTCTGTTCCTGCCACTGTTGGATAGGCTTTTTTCTCAGTTTTCTCTTGTATTCTCCTTGCTCTTTTAGTCATCTGGCGTCTACATCCTTCTCTCCTAAACCAATTCAACACTTCTCTTTCCCTTGTTTTCTTGCCTAATCTCTTGTCGCTGTGGTCTTCAGATTTATGATGTTTGATGTTGACCTCCATTTCCTCACAACATGCAAGATCAAAGGATCCTTCTTTCGGCCACAGTGAATTGCGTGCATGCCATCTTTTCATAAAATGTTGAATTGACTTTTTGTCCTCTGGGTGGCGTTGTATTATTACCTCCATTGGAACCACCTGGCTGTCCATAGCTTCTCCCCTGTTTTCCCCGTGAATGATCCCCATGCAAGTTTGTTGTATTCTGCTGTCCAAGGACCTGGGTGGCTCCAGTTGGTCGTCCGTCTCCCCAACTTTCTTGATCTTTACCAAATAGCTCATTTACTGTCTCAGCTAGCTCCCTGGAGCTAGGGTGATTTCCACACCAGTCTCTTTATCTTTCGCTTAGGGAGGTCTGGTAGTGTAATCCTACCACCCTATCCTCACTTAGCCCACTGGGAACAACGGTAATACTGAGTGAAGGATTTGTGACTGGCTTGTCCCACACTACTAGTGTGTGCTCCACTGGCACTTTTAAACGGAATTTACTTGGACAGTGGCTACTGTGGTCTGCTCCAACCTGGGCCAGACCTGTAGAGTTAGCCAATTGTGTTACTGTTAAGACACGTCAGGGAAAAATTATCTTCTAGCGCAGAATGTTATTAGGCAATCTTGTCAAGTTTTTAAGTTCAACAGCTGAGCGTTCTGTCAATTCTCAGCTTTTCCAAATGTGTATTATTTTTTACATTATTGTTGTTTTTATCATAAGTTTTTTTTTTAAATCAAAAATACTACTATGTCTGTGTGCATTGATCAAAGTAGTATAAGTAAAAAGTAGTATTTTGTCTTCCTGTAATCAGTATGCCAATTTTTAAAATGTCACACCGTAGTCAAAACCGGAACTCTAGGATCCTTAAAGGGGCAATTGACTGCAAAACCGATTTTACCTTGTCATTGTTGAAAAATGACAGTTCGGAGGGTAAACTGAACATACCGTGAATATCAAAGTCTATTGACACCTATTTCCTATTCAAATCTCAAAAAGAAAAAATTTGGCTGTAAAACGCTAGCTTTTCAACAAAGCCACCGGTCCTACGTAGGACCGGTGATCGCCCTCTTATTGGCTCTGGTCTGTATCTTTGTCACGCCCCAGAATTTACATCCAGACCAGCCAGAGGTAGCGTCTATCTCCGATACTAGTTTAGCTGCGCGCTGCTCTGTGTAGGCTACTTATAAGGAATTACAAAGAAGAACGTTTTGAATTATAACAAGGATATTGATTATGGACCACGGTCGTAAATGCTGTGTTCCAGGCTGTACAGGGAAGGCTAACACTTACAGTCTTCCCAAGGAGCCAAACATTCAACAGGCATGGCTGCTGTTGTCTATGAGAAGATCCAGGCGAAGTTCGACACTCAATCATTCATTTGCTCTGAACATTTCACCCAAGACATTTTTGACAACCTTGGACAATTTCAAGCAGGATATGCTAGGAAGCTGAACCTGGAAAGATATGCTGTTCCAACCGTATGCTCATTGCAACCGCAAGCTATAAGGACAGTAAGATGTTGTGCTAACAGTTATTAGCAATGCTAACGTTTCCTGTATATAGCATACCAGGTAGAATGCTAAATACGTTTCTACACACATCAAATGACTCTAGCTAGACTAGCTGTAGTCGGCATTAGAAGGGAAGCTTCCGAAAAATAGCCAGAAAACGAACTGCAGTCTGGCTTATTGCTAACGCCTGTCTAGATAATCTATTTGAAAGAACTGGAGAAAGGCAGGTTTTAGATACAGGATACATTAGCATTACTAGTAACTGTTACTAGTAACACCTAGACTGTAGGCATGTAAACAAGTTTAGCTTGCTAGTTAACGCAAGAGCATAGAATGTGTGATAATTTAGCCTAGTTTATTGGCAATGGGGCTAACGTTGATTCATGTTCCTGACTGTGTTTCATTCAAATAAATAACCTGTGTAATGAAAATCTACAATTCACGATGCATGTTTGTCCAGATCTTTGTCATGTTATTTTACAGCAAGATATCTAGAGCTAGCCTAGCTAGCTAACTGAAGCCGAGTAGAATCACGATTGCAACAACGTTTGGTTGCTAAGCTGTAGCCTAATGTTCTACCCACCTAAGTCAATCCAGTTTGCTTCAACAACAGAAGTGGAAACAAGTAATGTTATCATTTCAAATGTTATATAGTCAATCTGGTTGAAAACAGTGTTGTGTAGACACAATAGATTTATTTGCGCGTTTTTATTTCAAGTCTCCAACTTCAGTGTTTCAGCGAGTGCTGCTGTTGGCCGTGTTGCGTTTTTGCTCCCAGCTTCACTCGTTGATAATCAACCAATCAGCGCGCAGCTGATCTAAATATTAATGAGCATACCGTAAAAGGAGAAAAGCTAGTGTTTTTTCCCGGGAACATTTCAGACGATCTGTAAGAGGGCATAGAACAGCACCCGGGCCATTTTCAACCCAACCAATGTTACATACCCTATTCGGAGACCTTAAGGAACAGTGTGAAATACCCCCAAAAAACAGTCAATTGCCCCTTTAATAAATAGCAAAAGAGGCTAGTATAAGTGCAAAGTGTCTACAGTGTTAGTGTCAGAGGTGCTACAGTGTGAAAGTGCAGGTGCCAAGTAATGTGATTGATGTAGGTTTGTGTGTGTTCCATTTGCAAGTGTCAGTTTAAGTGAAATGTGTCTCTCCTAAAAATTAGTCACCATTATGGTGATACTGAAAATAGCGAAAAAGAACCTGCACCCAAGAAGGCTCCAAAACCATCAACCCAACATCGGCCATCTTCAGGAGCCTCCTTAACATCACAATGGTAAATATAACCAGTATAACCTGTCCGATTGTGGAAATCTTAATAGATTAAATTCGTTAAATTCTATAACAGAAGAACTCTTCTGTTATAAATGGCACTAAAAAATCTCCCTTTTATCCTTTGTTTAGCAACCAACCAGCTTCAGGGCCATCTTTTTTTGCCCAACCTCCACTACCACCCCCTCCAGGGCCATCCTTCTTCGCCCAACATCGGCTACCAACCCCTTCAGTGCCATCCTCCTATTCTCCGCCTCTACCATTCACCCTTCCAGTGCCATCCTCCTGTTCTCCTTCTCCACAATGTTTAAGCCCCCCCCCCCCCTTTTCTGTACCTCAGCAGTTGTTTCCATCCACTTACAACTGTTCATCTCAGAACAACTATAATCTTTCTCCAAGCCACCCACCTCCCTCTGATGGCTTGGCAACTAATTATAGAGGAGCCACTGAAATATTTATGCCCAGCCTAAATATGGGGCGTTTAGGGAAGGACCCAATCATATGTACACGTACAATGCCCTCCAAAAGTATTGGAACAGTGAGGCCAATTCCTTTATTTTTGCTGTAGACTGAAAACATTTGGGCTTGACATCAAACGATGAATGTGAAACCAGAGATCAACGTTTCAGCTTTTATTTCCAGGTATTTACATCAGGATCTGATGCACAAATTAGAAAATATCACCTTTTTGTTCGAATCCACCCATTTGTCACGTGAGCAAAAGTATTGGAACATGTGACTGACAGGTGTGTTTTGTTGCCCAGGTGTGTCCTATTACATACATTATTCAATCAATAAATACCACTGAATGTCTACACTCAGGTTCAGATTGGGTAAGATAGGTTTTGTCTATGCAGACTGTATTCAGAGGTGAAAACAACATGAAAACCAGAGCGCTGTCTTTGGGTGAAAAACAAGCAATTGTGAGTCTTAGAGAAGATGGAAAATCAATCAGAGCCATTGCAGAAACATTGGCCATAGCCAGTACAACCATTTGGAATGTCCTGAAGAAGAAGAAAACTACTGGTGTACTAAGTAACAGACGTCGAACAGGTAGACCAAGGAAAACATCAGCAGTTGATGACAGAAACATTGTAAGAGCTGTAAAGAAAGACCCTAAAACAACTGTTAGTGAGATCAGCAACAACCTCCAGATGGCAGGAGTGAAGGTATCACTATCTACTGTTCGCAGAAGACTTCATGAACAAAAGTACAAGGGCTACACCAGAAGATGCAAACCACTCATTAGCAAGAAGAATAGGAAGGCCAGGCTGGAATTTGCCAAAAAGTACAGAGATGAACCTCAAAAATTCTGGGACAAAGTTTTATGGACTGATGAGGCAAAGATTAACTTTTACCAAAGTGATGGAAAGGCTAAAGTTTGGAGAAAGAAAGGAACTGCTCATGATCCCAAACACACAAGCTCATCTGTGAAACACAGTGGAGGTAATGTCATGGCTTGGGCTTGCATGGCTTCTTCTGGGACGGGCTCATTAATCTTCATTGAGGATGTAACACATGATGGCAGCAGCAAAATGAACTCGGAAGTCTACAGAAACATTTTGTCTGCCAATTTAAGGAAAGATGCAACCAAACTGATTGGCAGAGCCTTCATCATGCAGCAAGATAACGACCCAAAACACACTGCCAAAACAACAAAGGAGTTCATCAGGGGCAAGAAATGGAAGGTATTAGACTGGCCAAGTCAATCTCCAGACTTAAACCCTATAGAGCATGCATTTTACCTGCTTAAGAGGAGACTGAAGGGAGGAACCCCACAAAACAAACAACAACTGAAAGAGGCTGCAGTGAAAGCCTGGGAAAGCATCAAAAAGGAAGAATGCAAAAGTTTGGTGACGTCAATGGGTCACAGACTTGCTGCAGTTATTGAAAGCAAAGGATTTGCAACTAAATATTAAGTCTTATTCACTTAAATATGTTTTAAGTATATCTGTTCCAATACTTTTGATCACATGACAAATGGGTGGATTCAAACAAAATGTGATATTTTCTTAGTTGTGCATCAGATCCTGATGTAAATACCTGGAAATAAAAGCTGAAACGTTGATCTCTGGTCTCACGTTCATTATTTGATGTCAAGCCCAAATGTTTTCAGTCTACAGCAAAAATAAAGGAATTCGCCTCACTGTTCCAATACTTTTGGAGGGCACTGTAAGTGAATTGTTGCACAGACAAAGCATTAATAACTCAACATATGCTTACACAATGTTGAATCGCATGAACCATATCAACAAAGCCAATATGGCAAATTTTAACATTGAAAAACTCACTTAGAAACATTAAAACCAATGTTAAAACAATGCAAACATTATTTCAAATCAGTTATGTAGTATTTTCTGTTCTGTCTGCTTTTGCTACATTTAGAATTAATATCATGTCTCTAAATTTGGTGTTGTTTTTGTAGCTGCTGACCTCTACATGTTAACTCTAATGGAGAACATGAAGCAGCAGATGAACCAGCTTTCATCAACGATGAGTATCATCATGGCCAGAATGGGACCCGCTGACCTTGTTGTGGAGATGCCGGAGGAGATCTCCTTTCCCCTAGCCTCCCTCGAGGAGGTTGATCAGTTTGAAGAGTGGTTGAAAAACCCAGGCAACACAGCCAAAAAACAGCACTTGGTATTTATGCTTACTTTATACAACATCTAAGTCCACTAACACTGTGTATTCGTATGGTATTCATGCAGTTTTTTGTTGTTAAGGGGATATAAATAAGATTTGGGAGGGTGTCAGGTGATATCCCTTGGACAATTTAATATATTTGCCTTCTAAGTACATTTTGCCATTGGAATGCATGGGATTTTATGTATTTAGATGGTAAAGGTTTACATTTAACACATTTTAGCCTGTCCCATTAAGGGAAACTGATTAAACCATATAAACCTGAAAGCTTATTCCCTCAAGATGTAATTGATGACATGAGATGTGTCCCACACTCATTGCTATGTTGCCCATACCTCTATCATTTATCAATCTCTTACTTCTCACTAATTTATAGTCTCTTGTTTCCAAAGGTGGGGATGCTGGCTTCCATCGGGGGGAAAAACACAAAACAAATTGTTTTCAACATTTTGAGTCACATTTTTGCTGACAGTGTAGCCAAAAACATCAATTGGAAAGGGATGAACAATGAAAAAAAAAATCAGTGAGATGGCAACCAAGGTCATTATGGCTCGTAAGTATTATATATAGATGCCTTTACTTAATCACCAGTCTCTCATTCATTCACTCACTGCTCACTCCACACAACTTTAGACACACTTATTAATTTGTGCAAGCATTTTACTATAATGTCATGTAATAAAGAATGTTTGAAAATTGAATCTAATATGTACGCTTTGTTTCTTTGCTTTGTGTGCTTTTTGTACGTCTTACAGGAGCAGTAAGGAATAATCGCATTTCTGAAAAAGTCACCGACATGGATATAAACCACCATGCAATCAGGTGGTTTGATCTGTCTTGCGACCGCGGGGGTGGCCGCCGTGCCCGGTCACACCGAACTCAATAAGTGTATGTGTTTTTTTGTTTTTTGTTGTTGTTTGAAATTAAAAATAAATGAAAGTGAAATGGAAATGGAATTGAAAAAGAAAAAGGAAATGGAAATGAAATGATATGTGCATATTCCCGTAGGCCGTGCTGTTCTCGTTTGTTTGTTGTGTTTTTTGTTGTTGTTTGAAATGAAAAATAAATGAAAGTGAAATGGAAATGAAAAAGAAAATGGAAAGAAATGACATGTGCATATTCCCGTAGGCCGTGCTGTTCTCGTTCTCGTTAGTTATTTTTATTTTAAACAAACAATTTGAAAATTACAAATGCCGTGGGTATTTGTTTGGCCCTTAATTGTCTGATAGCCTAAATATGAATCACAGACCAGCGACCAGCGCCCCTAATGTGAGTCGTGGATCTGCGCCAAATCCGCACCACACGTCATGGCATTAATAACTGTTCTGGGCCAGTTCTGGCCCAGATCTGTTTCTGATCCGTAATACCGACCTGTTCCGGTATTGGGCCGTTGGAAAGGATGAGCCTGGTCCAGGTCCGTTTAGCGGATCTGCGCCAAATGCTAATGAAGACCTGGGCCAAATCTGGCCCAAACACATTTTGCTGTCTGGGACCTAGTTTGCTGGTGTCCTCTAACAAACTGCTAGCCTGACGTTGTCATACTCATAATTCTAGTCAGAATATGAGTCTGAGAACTCTCCGTTGGGCTTTGACTACAGGGTGTGTTTCAAACGAGCCTGGAAAACAAATGCCTCTTCGCTCAATTGGAGAGATCTACAACCAATCAGAGCAACAGAGTATGTGACGTATGTTAAGCACCGCATAGTTGTTGGCTGTGTTCGAAAACTTAGACAGCTGTCTTAATCTTTGATGTCTTACTAGACAGGTGTCTAACGAGACAGCTCTCTTCGGGGTAAGGTATCTTAAAAAACATTGTTTTCGAACAGCCTATTAAGACAGGATGTACGTCATCGCGCTGCGGGTACTTAAGCGCTCGCACTCGCGCTCTTTGTCAGACGGCAGTCATTTGCATTGCATCTTCCAGCGACCAGCGGTTTCAACGTGCCTTTCAACTGATATCGAGACTTCATTATCACTCAAGTTTATTGTCACACTATTGTATTTAAAATTAAATTGAGCTAAAATTTAAATTAAGTTAGATTCCATAAAGTAGTTTGAGGTAAAGTTGAGGTAATTTAAGTTACCGCAAGGTAAGCTAGGTTAGCTTAGGTACTAGCTAGTACTGTAAGGTAAGCTAAACCAAGTTAATCTAAATAAAGTTATTAAGAGAAACTTTTAGTTAGTTAGTTTTAGGTTTGAAATACTCTAAAAATGGCGAGAATGGTGCACATTGTCCATGAGCTTATGCAGGAGTGGATGGAGGAGGAGAGGTGCCGAATGGAGCAGGACAGGGCTCAGCGCAGAGCCTACCGCGCAAGGATGGAGATGTTGGCATCGTACTCCTTTGAGGTAAGTTTTTAAAATATCATTTTGAAAATACGTGATTATAGTAAAATGTCAATTATTGCCGTGTGTGACATAATTCTGCTATAGTATGTAGTTATCGTCGAGACACAATCACCACGTACAGCATCTAGCTAGCTACCGTCGACCTTACCTTTCTGAGGTAAATACAGTACAGTAGTCGCCCACGATAGCTTCATACTATCCGTGATTACAGTAAAATGTCAATTATCACCGTACAACCATTATGTTAACGGAACATTATGTGATATTTACAGTTATGTTCATTAATGTGCACTGTCCATGTCATGGATGGATGAATTTAAATAAATAGCATATTCGATGAACAACTGTTTAACATGTCATCAATTTCAGGGTGGTGTACGGTATGCCAGCCTGAACATGGCAGTGCCCCTTCTCCGGCGTTATTTTGCTGGGGAAGACACCCGCCCTGATTTCCGGCTCAGCAGGGCCTCCATCACCAGTCTGCTGCAGCTGCTCACCCAGGAGCGGTGCCATGGATGGGGGCCAACCATAGAGGTCCTGGTGTTGCTGTTTTGGCTGGCCAGCGGTACGTCTTACCTGGGCCCTCAGGCATTGGAATGTGCCCAAAAGGCTCATTTTCAATCTCAATATACTCAACAAATATTTATTGTCAGAAACTGTGAATTGCTCTATCAACAGGTGCGTCGTACCACGTGGTGTCGAGGGCATTCGACATGCCCAGGACCACGGTGCACAACGTTGTCCATCGGGTCTGTGGCTGTGTAGTCGTGGCGATGCCAAGGGTCATCAGGTTGCCTTCCACTGCAGAGGGGCAGAGAGAAGTATCGGAGGGTTTTGCCCGACTGGCTAGGCATGGGGCTTTTGCCAGGGCCATGGGAGCCATTGACGGCTGCCATGTTCGTATCAAGTCCCCGGGAGAGCCGCATGGCCAGGATTATTTCAACATGAAATTGTTCCATTCAATACAGCTGCAGGCGGTGTGTGACCATGCAGGGCGCTTCATCGATGTGTTTCTGGGTAATCCAGGTTCTGTCCACGACGCCCGGGTCCTGAGGCACAGCCCCCTGTTCCAGTCTGCCGCGTACCCACCCCCTGATACCTTCTTGTTGGGTGATGGGGGGTACCCCTGTCTGCTGAGGCCCATATCCCTCATCACGCCATACAAGAATCCACTTAGGGGAGTGGCACAACAGAGGTTGGTACATTAAAATATGTGATTTTAATTGCAATGACACAGAGATTAAGTCGAGTAATTACATGTCACTCATTTTTTCCCCACACTTGTAGGTTCAACGCGCATCATGCCAGAGCTTGTTCGGTCATTGAGCGGGCTTTTGGCATGATGAAGACCAGGTGGAGGTCCATCTTTTTCTGTGCCTTGGAGGTGGACGTCTCATTTGTGCCAGATGTCATTGTGTGTTGCACTATGCTTCACAATGTATGTCTGGGCAATGATGATGTCCTACCGGCGGATGAAGAGGACCCTGAGGAGCCCGTCGGGGGAAAGGACCATGGCGAAACATCAAGTGGTGGTGCCCTGCGAGACAGCATTGCAGATCAGCTGTCCGCACTTCAGTGTCTCCCATCTGGACACGATTATTGTTGATAAATTGTTACATAGTTCTTTGATTAATAAATTGTTATATAGTTATTTGATTAATACATTGTTATATAGTTATTTGATTAATAAATTGTTATATAGTTATTTGATTGATGCATTGTTATATAGTTATTTGATTAATACACTGTTATATAGTTATTTGATTGATGATTGTTATATAGTTATTTGATTAATACATTGTTCTATAGTTATTTGATTGATGCATTGTTATATAGTTATTTGATTAATACATTGTTATATAGTTATTTGATTGATGCATTGTTGTATAGTTATTTGATTAATACATTGTTATATAGTTATTTGATTAATACATTGTTGTATAGTTATTTGATTGATGCATTGCACACTCACTCCACCCACCTTACTCACTACACTCAATCACACAAATGACCATGGAGGGTGGTCGCTCCCTGAGCCTGGGCCCTCTCGAGGTTTCTTCCTACATGGGAGTTTTTCCTCGTCACTGTTGACCTTGTGCTTGCTTGGGGAGCTTTCCAATAAAATACACTTATTTTAACTTAACTGAACTCTGTTGTTGTCTCATCATTTTCATGTACTTATTTAAAAAAAACTAATGCTGTAAATGTTTAATTGGTAATGTTTATAATTTTTTATTTTTCGGCCAACCGCTCCATCACAGCCAGAAGCCTGTCCAATCGAACATCGGCCCTCTCCTGCCGCTCCACCTCTCTCCGCTGCCTTTCAATTTCCAAGGCCTCCGACCTCTCCATCATTTCTCCCACGAAGGCCAAGCTGTATCTCCTCTTCTTGGAAACCTCCTGGCTGCTCTCCTCTCCCGGTGGTAAGGAAGACGCACTTCTTGGTGGGGAGGACACTGCACCCATAGAGTTGGGCTCTGCCGTGGATGAGCTGCAGGGCAAAGAGGCACGCAGTACGGGTGGTACAATGGCGGGCCTCTGGCCAAGCAGCTCATCCATGGCAGAGTACCATGGCCACGAGGCAGCCGTATCCTCCCCATTGTCTGTCCCCGTGCCCGCAGGTGGGCACTTCAGCTCCTACAGATAAATACTACAGTAAATACCACAACGGTGCATGCAGTATTCCAATGGTAGGTCATGTGTGACTATCTGGTCATACCTTGTATTTAGTTTTTAAGTTGTCCCACTTCTTACGGGCCTGAAGTGGGCTGACCATGCCCGCAAGGCCAATGGTATCGAGCACCTGTCTGAACAGACAGCCAATTGTATAAGATATGTAGCTCTGTGGCTGAAGAGTGCCTTTGGAGTACTTACTTCCATCCGTCCATGGCACTGTTTTTGTGGCCCGTAAAAAGGTGCTCTGCCTCCCCTCTGGCCTTGATGAATAAACATACCTCTGTTGAAGACCCTACATAGATATAAAATATGATGAAAAACATTTGATATTTTTAAATAAATTATTTTTACAGTACATTTTGTATGGGGTCACAATGCACATTTTCTAGAACATAAACAATCGTTCACTTTCTTAACTAGCTATCTTGCTGGCGAACTACAGCTAGCAGCAACCAACTGACAGTTAGCGTTACTTAGTAAGACACCTTGATATATTTTTAAATAGCAGGTTCTTTTTACAGTACATTTTGTGTGCAGTTACAGTGCACATTTACTATTTCACATCATAAACAACCGTTCACTTTCTTAACTATCTTGAATTAAATACAGATAGTGCTAAATACCAGAGCTAATGTTAGCAAGCCCGTTAACAATATTCAGCTGCCGATAGCGACCTGGCTAACGGATACCTCGCTAACGAATTCAGACAATTTTTGTTAATAAATCATGGCATAATTACATACTAAACTGTTTATTTCTCGGTAACTTTTTAATAAAATAAGCAAAAAAAGCTAAGAAACGTACATTTATGAACACTTTTGATGTGAACTTCGGTCGCCGTCTTTTAAAAAAAAATTCTGATTTGGGTTCTGGCGCACAGACTTATGGGTAATACGTCCCGCCATTAAGATAGCAAGGCAGCTCAGATGCTCTCTTAAAAAATGACCGTTATCTTATTAGGTATCTTATTAGACAGGAAGAGAAGATTTAAGACATTTCGAACAGACCTCGCTGTCTTAAAAGGAAGGAAGGACGCATTTTAAGACATTTCGAACACAGCCGTTGTCAACATAACTAAACTAAAAGCAGACTTGAAGTATGCTTGAAGAATGAATACAAACGATTTTTGCCGGTGTTGTAAAATGTATTTAAGGGTAGGGGGAGTACTTGTTCACACGGTCAACCTTTTTGAGCGAAACAATAAAGGGCAATGCATATACGAACAAGTTCTCCGTTTAGGATTACAACTCCACAAAAGAAAAGGAGAAACCACGATGGCCACTGGGTTTTCATTGTGTCCCATCTTCTTCGCGACCATCAGGGCCAGCTGATAAATTAAACTTTTACCGAATCCCGTAGGAAGGACAGCAAAAACATATTTTCCATCGACAAATGCCTTGATTGTGTCTCTCTGTTCCTCTTTCAAAATGTATGGGCTGTCGATGTCTTCTAAAACAGACTTGATGGCAGAATCATAACATCCCAGATCTCCAGCGGTAGCCATGTTTGTTCAAAACAAATTCAACTTAAGCGCTCTTTTGTGACGTGGGTGATTACGTTACTGTTGATCATCTGTCCATCATCGTATAAAGCCCGCCCTGGCAATTTCATTGGTTCGTCCAGATTCTGGTTTTCTGTAGTTGGTCCCCAATACGAGACCCTCCAGACCCAACTTCCCGACCGGGAGAAGTTGGGCTGGCAGCCAGGCTAACAAACTGCCCCAAATAACAGCTTTTGTCTGAATGTTTAGCCACAAATTCACGAGACTGCCATCTTGTGCGATCAGCTTGCCGCTTGTTGATTATAACTGGACAAAAACATTTACAGTACTTGTTTGTACCGTTTTAACGTTGTTTTTATATACAGCTTGGGATGTAGAGTAATATACGAGGTCTATCGGTATACTGCAAAAGTAAATGTTTAACTGATAGTTGCTATGCACTTCAAAAGTCTAACAGTCAAATTATGTCAAAAATACCTTCAAGTCATGAGCTAGCTCGGCTATTTAACCAACTAAACACCTCCTTAATTACCAGAGTAGGCCTGTTGGATTACTCCTCCTCTTCTAATGTTATGTTCTGATTGCCAGTGGGTTGTTGTTTATGGTGACTCTTATTTAGCATGTAATGAGCAAAAATTTAACATGGTTTTGTAGCAAGATGAGTTAAATTTTCTTGGCAGTTTCTGTAAGAGCATCTGCTAAATGACTAAATGTACTTACTACTTTTATTTTCCAGTGAGCAGAGCGTTAAAGATTCTTCCTGGTGATCTGCTGCCCATCATCAACAGTGTTGGGGACTTCTGTGTGCTTCTTCTTACTTCCTGCTATAACAACCATTCTCCATTCCACAAATATAGCTGTTGTTTCGACTCATTTGTCAATTGTGTACAGCAATCAAGTGCCAAGAGGGTGTGGGTTTTCATTCAAACAACCACCATACCAGCTGATTTTACAATTGAGTTGCTGCTCTTTATTAAACGGGAGCCACAAAGTGAAATCAGATGGTGTAGTCGTGCTTGGTTACTTAAATGTTTTACAAAGTTATGTAAATGTTTTTTTAGCACGGCAGGCAATTTGGTGACAACCTGGCTGGTGTGTCACTGACTATCCAATGTTATCAATCCATATAGCCTCCCTATTATAATTGCACATCCTCATTACAATTTCCAGAGGGCTTCTCTCATAAGCTCCGCTAAGGATATCCCTCCTGGAAAATGCACATTCATGTTTGTTAGTTCAGACTGTCAATACATCTGCCATCTTACAAGTTTAATGCAGTTGACTGGCTTGATATTGCACAGGTTTTGCATCCCTTATGTAAGAGCCATTTTCATTGGTTTATATTTCGCATCAATTTGCACACACCGCAACACTCATGGGAATGTAAAAATGTTTGTTGATGGAGCATGATGGACACATGTACTTGCATGTTCAATGGAAGAACATTGTGATCAATAAAGGGCCATCAAAACACGGACAACAAGGAGTCTGTAATTTCAACTGCCAGCTACGGAGCGGCGTAAGGTAGAAGAAAGCGCGTCAGCTAGTTATAGGCATAGACAGTTTTAAGTCTGTATAGCAGCCCCTAAGTGGCCTTAAGTTGTAGTCTTGGCCATTATACATAGACTGACTTTTTAATCACACATTGTGGTGCTAATTGTGTGTTATTGTTTAACCACCCACATGTGGCTGCACAGAGTTTGCCAACCATGGTTTCTGATGTTGTATTATGAGTAGAACGGTGTATAATTGGCCTTGTGTATATCAGGGTGAAGGCTATGAATGCAGGTAGACCTATGAGTGTGACCATTGACATTGTCTAACAATACAAAGTGTAGCACACAATGAGGGTTAAGGAAAATGTTCCGATGACACAGGTTATTACTGGATAAGAGTCGGCTAAATGACAATGTTATTAACGTAGGCTAATAGACTATTAAATGTGCAAGCTGTCTTTTAAACACTCAATGTCCAATACTTTTTATGTCAGGGAATGTGTGAAAGGTGTTTGAAACTCGATTAAGACGTCGTCAATGACGAGAATAGACTGAGCAAATTTAAGTGTAAAATTAATAATAGAGAAATGTCCGAATCCGTTCCAAAAACGGGCCAGTTCCGTAAAATGATACTTAGAATGTAGCATTTGTATCAGATCTGGAACGGATCTGCAAAACGGATGCGACTGTTACGCGGATCTGCCGGAACTCAGTCAGATCCGGCGCGGAATCAGGTGCTATCTGGGTATCACGAACATATTAAGACGAGATAAAAAGTCAAACTTGCGTATACATGGACGCACACAAATTCGACAGTCTCCCGTAGATTTATGAGCAACTAACTCGAAACAAACTGCCACTCCATCTATTCGCGCCATGAAGTAAACCTAAACCATACCGTTTGCAGGGCCAGGTCAGAACATTCTCTGGCCAGGTTTTCAGGGGCACGGGGCAGAAGCCTTAGCCTGGCTGCCAGCCCAACTTCTCCCCGCCCAAAAGAAATTTGTTCAGGAAATTGGGTCTGGAGGGTCTCGTATTGGGGACCAACTACAGAAAACCAGAATCTGGGCGAACCAATGAAATTGCCAGGGCGGGCTTTATACGATGATGGACAGATGATCAACAGTAAAGTAATCACCCACGTCACAAAAGAGCGCTTAAGTTGAATTCGTTTTGAACAAACATGGCTACCGCTGGAGATCTGGGATGTTGTGATACTGCCATCGAGTCTGTTTTAGAAGACATCGACAGCGCATTAATTTTGAAAGAGGAACAGAGAGACGCAATCAAGGCATTTGTCGATGGAAAATATGTTTTTGTCGTCCTTCCTACGGGATTCGGTAAAAGTTTAATTTATCAGCTGGCCCTGATGGAGTTGTAATCCTAAACGGAGAACTTCGTATATGCATTGCCCTTTATTGTTTCGCTCAAAAAGGTTGACCGTGTGAACAAGTAGCCTACTCTCCCTACCCTTAATTAATTTTACAACACAGGCAAAAATCGTTTGTATTCATTCTTCAAGCATACTTCAAGTCTGCTTGTAGTTTAGTTATGTTGATAACAACTATGCGGTGCTTAACATACGTCACATACTCTGTTGCTCTGATTGGTTGTAGATCTATCCAATTGAGCGAAGAGGCATTTGTTTTCCAGGCTCGTTTGAAACACGCCCTGTAGTCAAAGCCCAACGGAGAGTTCTCAGACTCATATTCTGACTAGAATTATGAGTATGACAACGTCAGGCTACAGAAGCCTAGCCTGGCTCTGCCCGTCCTACGTACTTCCGCTCAATTTGGATTTTGCTTCTGTACTAGGTCTGGGATGTCGGTTCTGAAGTCGGTTTCCAGAAAAAAATTTTTTGTAGGTACAATCAGCGAACAGAGGCAGTGGCTGAGAACGATGACGTTAATGTCGTGCACTTGTTTGAGTAGTTCAGTAATGGCGGCGGAAAAAGATGCGAGCAAAACTATTCTGCGGTTGTGGCAACGCTGCCGAATATAGGTTAAAGCCGGAGCAAGAACGTTCCTTGCTGAGTTTTGTTGGTGGCCATGATGTTGTGGCCCTCCTCCCCACGGGGTTCGGGAAGAGTTTGATTTTCCAGCTACGGCAGCTAGCTCCGTTACAGTAGTGGTGAAGGAGTTGGCTAAGGCTAACGCTTGCGATTGGTTATGGCAAATCAGAGTGGCTCTGGGCGGATCCAATAGTTTTAAACTTCAACAGAGGACCCGCCTTCAAGGAAGTTAACGTTTGTCAATCGAGAGATCCCAGACCAAGCCCTCGCCCCTCGGCTTGAAGCAACGGCCCCGGTGGATGTAGGTGGTATTGCATTACGGTTAGGTTTCCGACTCTTCCGGTCGTTTTTATTCTATTAACTCCAGTCAACATTTACAAAATTATCTCCCCCAATAATTTTTGTTCGATTCTCGAACCTGGCTCATACTACTAGCTTTTTCATAGAAGAATTTTTCCCAATTTTTGCTAAGTTTGGGACCAATCCGAAATGGGTAAACTAGCACCCCATTTATTTGCTAACGTCAATAAAAGTTGCCTGCAAATGTGCTCGCGGATACTAACAGAGCACGAGCACCAAAGTTCACATTGGCCGATAGCCGATTTACATTGAGCTGAATGAGCCATAGACTTAAATTGAATGAGCATAGGGAGAAATGGCTTGAGTTGCCTGCCTTGTTGTGGCAAGTTTAGCACATCGTTGTCACACATACATGAAATGTTGTTAATATAGTTTATTCACGTTATTTTAAAACGGATTGGATTTTTTGTAAAAACATTCATGACATGATGGCAAAGATATTATGTTAAGCGCGAGCATAGATTGTTGACATGTCTATCTGGAGCAAAGACAAAGAT